>NC_135521.1:13270509-13275509 GCF_051989575.1 Stigmatopora nigra
ACAGAGGCGGACAGAGGCGGACAGAGGCGGACAGAGGCGGACAGAGGCGGACAGAGGCGGACAGAGGCGGACAGAGGCGGACAGAGGCGGACAGAGGCGGACAGAGGCGGACAGAGGCGGACAGAGGCGGACAGAGGCGGACAGAGGCGGACAGAGGCGGACAGAGGCGGACAGAGGCGGACAGAGGCGGACAGAGGCGGACAGAGGCGGACAGAGGCGGACAGAGGCGGACAGAGGCGGACAGAGGCGGACAGAGGCGGACAGAGGCGGACAGAGGCGGACAGAGACGGAGACAGACGGAGAGAGACGGAGAGAGACGGAGAGAGACGGAGAGAGACGGAGAGAGACGGAGAGAGACGGAGAGAGACGGAGACAGACGGAGACAGACGGAGAGAGACGGAGAGAGACGGAGAGAGACGGAGAGAGACGGAGAGAGACGGAGACAGACGGAGAGAGACGGAGAGAGACGGAGAGAGACGGAGAGAGACGGAGAGAGACGGAGAGAGACGGAGAGAGACGGAGAGAGACGGAGAGAGACGGAGAGAGACGGAGAGAGACGGAGAGAGACGGAGAGAGACGGAGAGAGACGGAGACAGACGGAGACAGACGGAGACAGACGGAGACAGACGGAGACAGACGGAGACAGACGGAGACAGACGGAGACAGACGGAGACAGACGGAGAGAGACGGAGACAGACGGAGAGAGACGGAGAGAGACGGAGAGAGACGGAGAGAGACGGAGACAGACGGAGACAGACGGAGACAGACGGAGACAGACGGAGACAGACGGAGACAGACGGAGAGAGACGGAGAGAGACGGAGAGAGACGGAGACAGACGGAGAGAGACGGAGAGAGACGGAGAGAGACGGAGACAGACGGAGACAGACGGAGACAGACGGAGACAGACGGAGACAGACGGAGAGAGACGGAGAGAGACGGAGAGAGACGGAGAGAGACGGAGACAGACGGAGACAGACGGAGACAGACGGAGACAGACGGAGAGAGACGGAGACAGACGGAGACAGACGGAGACAGACGGAGAGAGACGGAGAGAGACGGAGACAGACGGAGAGAGACAGACAGACAGAGACAGACAGACAGAGACAGACAGACAGAGACAGCCAGACAGAGACAGCCAGACAGACAGAGACAGACAGACAGACAGACAGACAGACAGACAGACAGACAGACAGACAGACAGACAGACAGAGACAGACAGACAGAGACAGACAGACGGACAGAGACAGACGGACAGAGACAGACGGACAGAGACAGACGGACAGAGACAGACGGACAGAGACAGACGGACAGAGACAGACGGACAGAGACAGACGGACAGAGACAGACAGACAGAGACAGACAGACAGACAGAGACAGACAGACGGACAGAGACAGACAGACGGACAGAGACAGACAGACGGACAGAGACAGACGGACAGAGACAGACAGACGGACAGAGACAGACGGACAGACGGACAGACGGACAGAGACGGACAGACGGACAGAGACGGACAGACGGACAGAGACGGACAGAGACGGACAGACGGACAGAGACAGACGGACAGAGACGGACGGACAGAGACGGACAGACGGACAGAGACAGACGGACAGAGACAGACGGACAGAGACAGACGGACAGAGACAGACGGACAGAGACAGACGGACAGAGACAGACGGACAGAGACAGACGGACAGAGACAGACGGACAGAGACAGACGGACAGAGAGACAGACGGACAGAGACAGACGGACAGAGACAGACGGACAGAGACAGACGGACAGAGACAGACGGACGGAGACAGACGGACGGAGACAGACGGACGGAGACAGACGGACAGAGACAGACGGACGGAGACAGACGGACGGAGACAGACGGACGGAGACAGACGGAGCCAGACGGAGCCAGCCAGAATGTGCAGTCTTATAGTGTTGAAGGCTGAGCTATATAATCAATGAAAAGCATCCTCACATAGTTCCCATGGTTCTCCAGTTCCCTCAGTGCTG
Source organism: Stigmatopora nigra (assembly GCF_051989575.1). NCBI lineage: Eukaryota > Metazoa > Chordata > Actinopteri > Syngnathiformes > Syngnathidae > Stigmatopora > Stigmatopora nigra. The sequence continues at coordinate 13,272,514 of NC_135521.1, forward strand.
TGTGTAGAGCTACGGAGATGGTGTCCTCAGTAGACCTGTTTGCTGTATAAGCAAAGTGGTGAGTGTAAAGTGGGGGGATTGTATCTCCGATGTGGCGGGCGATCAACTTTTCAAAGCACTTCATGATCACAGGTGTAAGTAAAACAGGCCTGTAATCATCATTCAGGCTGTCAATGGTTGGATTTTTAGGGACAGCGATAATGGTGGCAGATTTCACGCTGGAGGGGATAATGAATTTTTGCAGGGACCAAATGAAAATCTTTGTGAAAACACCAGTCAGCTGATCAGCACAGGCTTCGAGCAGCTTGCTAGGTAGTCCGTCAGGTCCAGTAGCCTTTCTGGTGTTCACAGTCCACAGTACCTGTCTCACTTCATGTTCCTGAAGCTTCAGTGTACTGGTGCAAGACGGACAGTTAGCCAAAAGTCGTTTCGCCGACGGACGTTCTGCTGGCGGACAGCTCGCCGAAAGTCGTTTCGCCGATGAATGTTTTGCCAAAATATTCGTTTTATTTATTATTTTATTAAACGAATAAATGTGGGAATGTTTCTTTGTTGTTTTTTTGTGCCGAGGTTGAAAAACATACACAATCCGGGGGTGGGGTGAGCGCACAGATCTCATTTCGGCGAAACGTCCTTTTGGCAAGACGGTCATGAATGGAGTTTTTTTTTACCTAGGTCTTCAATGCCTTGTGTATCTGTCTTGCTACAGCAACCAATGACATTTCCAGAATGCGGGATTAAATAAAGTTGTAATCGAATCTAAAATTTTGAAAGACACTGGCAGTTGCCCTCCCATGCTTATTCTCACCGCTTTTTTCCGGTACTCGGACAATTCGCCGAAAGTAGTTTCGCCGACGAACGTTTTGCTGACGAACAGTTCGCCAAAAAAATAGTCTAATTTATTATTTTATTTAACAAATAATTGTGGGAATGTTTCTCAGTGTTGTTTTTTGTGCCGAGGTTGAAAAACATATAAACGATCCGGGAGTGGGGAGTGCGCAAATCCCATTTCAGCGAAACGTCCGTTCGACAAGACGTCAGTTTGGCTAAACATCCATTCGACGAACTGTAGGTCGGCTAAACGTCCTTCAGCGAAACGTCTTTCGGCAAAGCGTCTTTCGGCAAATTGTCCAGTCACACTTTTTCCCCCTTCAAACATGTGCAAGACTCCAAATTACTTAAACTCCTCCACTTAAATAAAGACCACTTCCCTTACTCTAAAAGGGCATACATGCCAAATTTTTCCGACTAAGCACCATGGTCCCAGATTTTGAGGTGCTTATTTTCATCCAACCCCTTCACACTTGGTTTTAAACTTATCTAGTCAGAGTTGAAGATAGGGGGCAACAGAACTACATCTACAAAAAGCAGACACACTATACCGAGGTCACCAAACCAGACACTCAAAACCTTGGTTGATTATACTGTACGTAAAAGTTTGGAATCGACAACAGCCTGGGCAAGGTCAAACCCCCTCTAGAAACTGATTCTAAACTATTTAGGCCAAGCACAGACACCAGTTATAAACCGATTGGACCTATCCTAATGACCCATGCTCATGGAGCACTTCCCTTTGGACTCTGTGGGGTACATGGTCGAACGCTCTTTCCAAATCCATAAAACACATGCAGGCTGGTTGGGTTCCATCTTACAAGACCCCTCGAGAACCCTGCAGATGGTATAGACCATATTCACTGTTTTCCGACGAGGATGAAAACCACATTGGTCGTCCTCAATCCGAGATTTCACTTCCTCACAGACCCGCTTCCCCTGTACTCCTGAATAGATTTTCATAGTCTTGGTGGGGAGCGCAGTTCTCTATAATCGAATACACCCATCTCGAATCCCTTTTTAAAGGGGGGCATCAGCACCAGATTACTCCGATCCAAAAGCACTTTCCCCTGATGTCTTTGTAATATTGCAGAGGTTTGTAAAACAAGAAACGACCACAACATCCAAAGAATTTAAATCTCCGAGTGGATTTTAATTATCCACAGGGCTTTGCTACTAAGAAGGTTTTTTATATTGCTTCCTTCTTTCCATCACTAAGACACCGGACTGGTGACCCAATTTATTTTTAAGTCCTCCAAAAGTCATTCTTTATGGCTCTGTCAAACTCCTCCCATGTCTGGGTTTTTATTTTTGCCTCAAAGACCACCAGCTGCTTGTTGCTTGGCCAGCTAGTCGGTGCCACCAGAAGCCTGAGGTGCAAAAATTTCTGATAAGACTCCTTCAGTTTAACAGAATCCCTTCTTGTTTGTGTATTGTAATTATTTTATTATCATAATTTTTCAATATAAATTGTTCTGTTCCTTTACAAATTCCACCTGTTCTCACGTATAAGCCGACCCCTGATTCCCGATTTTCACTTGGATATTCATGGATATAATAGGGAGTACAAATGTTTTACTTTGAAATCTTAAGAAATATCATCACAAGTGGTATTACTTAGATACTGTATGAATCAAATGCACATTACTAAGGTCAATATCGGACGGAGGAAAATATGCCAGTTTTTGTAACTGCAAATTATAAAACTATTCAATTTCAAAAAAGAAATAAGTATCTTGATGAGAACCTGATTATGACAGAAATGACAATTTTCTTACTAGAATTTTAAGATGTGGCAGCCATATTGCTTCTATATGTCAAAATATCTCAATTATTTCGATGGTTCATATAACTCCAATAGTTACTTTCGAACAAGGAATTAAACAAAGAAAATCAATATTAGCAAGTTAGCTTAGCATTCCAAAGTTCTTTGATAGCGCTAATCTCGCCAGATACTCCGGTCTGAGACGAAGGCACACAAGATTCTTCACCTTCTTTAATATCGATTCCAAGTCATTGACAATGTAGAGCATTCTTCTTTGACAAAACATAACAGTCAACTTTGATAAACACTGAATCAAACCCTGCTGGAAATGTTTGCGGTGCTCTCTACGAATGACTACAACTCAAACTACAAGTAAAGGACCCCAAGCTTTCCGCCTAGA
>NC_135521.1:13280509-13380509 GCF_051989575.1 Stigmatopora nigra
TAGTTCCTTGTATAATTTTTTGCTTTTCAGTTTGATAGATATGTGTATGTAACATCATTGACAACTGGACCGAGGGTTTTCCTGTTCTACATTGCTTACAACATTGAAGTAACAGTGAATGGACAACAGATAGTTTGCAAGTGTCAAAAGGTAAATAGAAAAACCATTCTCATCTTCCATACCGCGCATCCTCGTAATGGTTGCGGGATTTGCCAGAGCCTATCCCAGTTGACTTCAGGCGAAAGGCAGACCTAGACCAGGTGTGGGCAAACTGGTCCTCGAGGGTGCAGATTCTTGTTGCAACTAATCCAGCAAAGGCACTTCATCCAATGAAATCCACTGATTGCACTTCTAAGATACCAGATTGGTGGAAAGGTTTCCTCCTATAGGTTGGATCAAAAATCTGCAGCCACTGCGGCCCCTACTGGAATAGTTTGCCCACCCCTGCCCTTGATTTATTAAAGACCATACGCATTTACAATCATACCGCCACCAGCGGGAATCAAGCCTGCGCCTGCCCGCACCTAAGTCAGGCAAGTGAACCTCTACCCCACGAGGTGGCTTACAAAAATTATATTTTCATTTTATATTTTCACTTCAAATTGTATACAGTCGTAAGTACCTTTACTTACAAAATTAATTGGTTCCTGAACTTTATATGTAAATTCTCTAATTTGTTCCACAGTCCTCACATAATTACCAACTAAACACTTTAAGATTGGTCCAAATCTCCCATTTTTTATGAAATATGGGAGGAAACAATGATTTATTCTTTCATCTCATCTCCTTTTCTGAACCGCTTTATCCTCATTAGGGTCATGGGGGCTGCTGGAGCCTATCTCAGAGGCTTGGGACACCCTTAATCGGAGGACAGCCAATAACAGTGCACAAGGAGACGGACAACCATGCACACTCACACCCATACCTAGTATGAGTTAGTGTCCAATAAGCCCAGCATGCATGTTTTTGGAATGTGGGAGGAAACCGGAGTACCAAGAGGAAACCCACGCAGGCCCGGCGAGAACATGCAAACTCCACACAGGTGGACATGACCTGGATTTGAACAAGCCCAGAGTTGTGATGCCGACGCGCTAACCACCCACGCCACTGGGCCGTCCCTGAAATGATTTATTTATATCTTAAAATAAATAAAGCATATGAAAATGCGCCCTGCGCCGCTGAAATATCTTCCTCCGCGGCTGTTCTACCAGGGCCGAAAGCCGTCCACTTTGTAGTGCATTTTAGACTTTTACGTGCACCCTGTCAGTGTGTGTTAAAATATGTGCCACATTGCATTTGTAGTTTTTAATTGCTTTGTAAGTGGATTTAAAAACAAAAGAACAGATAAGAAATTTCACTTTTTGGGGGGGATTTTGTAACTTGTAATTTTTTTCGTATCTCGAGTCACTCATTTGCATATAAAAAAAATCATAACCTGAAACTTTCGTACCTAGAGGCATTCGTAAGTAGGGGTATGACTGTATTTAGCTTCCCAGTGACCGAGTGGCTTGCACGTCGTCCTTACAGTTCTGAGATCAAAAGGTCAATCCCAGGTGAGTTCTGACCTTTCTCTGTCGAGTTTGCATGTTCTCCCCGGGCCAGACTGGGTTTCCTCCAGATACTGCGGTTTCCTGCCACATCCCAAAATCATGAACGGAAGGCTGGTTGAACACTCAATTGCTCCTTGGTATGTGATTGGCTGTTCTCCAATTCTGCGTGGTGGCGATCGTAGGCTGGAATAGACTCCAGGACCACTCGTGACCCTCGTGACGATAACTGGCATAGAAAAAGAATGATGTTAAGGAATTAAATTTTATATCATTGTCTTTTTCAGGATGAAACGGTCACCATTGAAACATTAGTGCCATTTGAAGTTTTTTCCAACTTATTGTCCACCAAGGTATGTCTCTTCTCGATAATATCCCATTTGCTTCTGCCAAATAATAAATAATAATCGGACGTAGGCTATGTCATCATCATTGACTCGACAAAAGCCTACTTTTCATCATACCCAGAAACTGCGTATGACAATACAATAAGGTGTGTTTTCCCGGTAAAAGACCCAAATAAGTGAAAATAATTTCAGACTCGTAATTAGGCATTCTGCCGTGACTCAGGCCACATCCAGAACTCACACATTTGTGTGACAAGCTACGTTACCCTAGCAGCAAAACAATCAGAACACTTAGATCAGCTTGCGCGAAGCCAATTGGACCACAGGCTTGTAAATTTATACTACCATATATTACACTCAGCAGCTGGATGTCTTGCTGGTTACAGTAACACATTTTTAGCATTATAAATAAAAATTGCAGGGTGTTTCCCGTTACCGAACGAGGTAATAGAGAAACTGAAAGGTCTTCACTCAGATGACCACCTCACCATGCGACAGACAACAAAAGCCAGTGATTGGACTTGGGAATGATATGTCGTTTAAACCAGGGGTGCTCACACATTTTCAGTATCTGAGCTACGAAAGACCAAATTTGTTAATTGAAAAATATATTTTTGATTCTTACAACTTGTATTAATGCGTGTTGCATAACTATGATCTGCACAATTCAAATTAGTTAACAGCCGGGGGAAAACCCACGCAGGCACAGGCTGAACATTCCGACTCAATTAAAGGTCAGAACCCACACTTGAAACACTGATTTCAGAACTATGAGTTATTGTGTTTCCTGAAAGAAATTCCCTGGCTGGCATTTATTTTAATTGAATTAGTCAGTCAACTAATTAATATTGTGAATAAAAAATAAAAATAAATATGTATATATATAAATATATATTGTGCTCTACAGTTTGAGCCTGTGGATCATGTAGCAGTGGATCGTCCCTTTCTGATGTTAACAGAGATCCAGTCATCATCCCCCTGGCCCTTGCTTTTGGCTTCATCATCTCTTCAGAGTTTCAGATTACCAAACTCACAAGACCACGAGTCCCACTTGCAGGATGGTACATTATTTTAATTGTCTGATGTTCTGGCTAAGGTACTCGGACGTTTGGTCGCCGGACATTTGGTTCCCGTCGGTCCCCGGTCTTTTGGTCACCAGTCAAATGGTGACAAAAAGTAAGTACTGTTGAAAAAAGCTCTCAACAAGAGTTTAATATCTAAATATCTACTGTTGATTCATGAGAGCTAGAGTTTAATATCTAAGTACTGATTAATATCTAAGTACTGTTGAAACCAGCTCTCAAAATTATATTCACAAAAGTTTCATATCTAAGTACTGTTGAAACCAGCTCTCAACATTATATTCACAAAAGTTTAATATCTAAGTACTGTTGAAACCAGCTCTCAAAATTATATTCACAAAAGTTTGATATCTACATAGTATATACTACTGTTGATTTATGATAGAGAGAGTTTATATCTAAATATCTACTGTTGATTCATGACAGAGAGAGTTTAATATTGAAGTACTGTTGAAACCAGCTCTCAAAATGATATTCACAAGAGTTTAATATCTAAATATCTACTGTTGATCCATGAGAGAGGGAGTTTAATATCTAAATATCTTCTGTTGATTCATGAGAAAGTTTAATATCTAAACATCTACTGTTGATAGAATGAAGGTAGCTCTGGGTAACCCGGATGTACATCTTGTGTGGCAATGCTCTTATTTATATTTTCATGTTGGATATTTAGATATTAAACTCATGAATGCTATCAGCAGTAGATATTTACATATCAAACTCATGAGTCAACATTTACTGCTTCAATAAATACACCATCTGTGAATTAGCTTTGTCTTCTTTTTAATAAGTACATTTTACTTATTGCCTTTTGTTTTGATTTCAAAGTTCCGGCCTAAATGTATACTAAGATGTTAAACTCTAGCGAATATAATTTTGACAGCTGGTTTCAACAGTACTTAGATATTAAACTCTCATGAATCAACAGTAGATATTTACATATTCAACTCATGAATCAAAAGTCGATATTTAGATATTAAACTCTTATGAATATAATTTTGAGAGCTGGTTTAAACAGTACTTGGATATTAAACAGTACTTAGATATTAACCTCTCTCTCATGAATCAACAGTAGATATTTAGATATGAAACACTTGTTTAGAGCTGTTTTCAACAGTAATTACTCACCATTTGACTGGCGATCACAAGACCGGCGACCAAACGTCCGGCCTGGTCTGGCTTATACAGAAGTTTGATACCTTACATTCAGTTAATAGATAATGTACATGCTGTTTTCGGTTTTACAAGTTTATGTGTATGTGTGTGTGTGTGTGTGTGTGTGTCTGTGTGTGTGTCTGTGTGTGTGTGTGTGTGTGTGTGCGTGTGTGCGTGCGCGTGTGCGTGCGCGCGTGTGCGTGCGTGTGTGTGTGTTTGCGTGCGTGTGTTTGTGTGTGCGTGTGTGTGTGTGTGTGTGTGTGTGTGTGCGTGTGTGTGCGCGTGCGTGCGCGTGTGTGTGTGTGTGTATGGAGGTATATGGGGAGGGAGGGGAGAGAGAGGGGGGGGGGGGGGCAGGGAGAAAGAGAGTCAAATTTGCAAATCTAGTGTTGCTCCAAACACCACGTTGATTGGTGACAAGTAACATGCACCCGCAGCAATACAATTTGCAGTATTCTTCGGAGCCCGTGAGTGGACAAACCCTTTTCCCGCCTGTAACAGGCTTGCTAGCTTTGGAATTGACCTATCTTAATGATGTCCATGTTTTTCTGGAAAAGTTCCTCTGGAAAATGGCTTCAAGAGCAAATCTGCAATTTGGAATTATGAAACAAGTATTGATGGACAAAATATAATATATGATTCAGATATTTCTTAGGCTAGCAGAGAAGGCTTTGAAGGCCCTGACGCCACATCACTGGTTTTAACTCATCATCGGTATAAAAGAAACCTGTCCACAACCTCAGTCTTTCATACTCCAACCCCACTATAGCCAAGACCAAAGAGCTGTTGAAGGACACCAGAGAGAAATTTGTAGATCAGCACCAGGTTGGGAAGACAATCTGCAATAGGTCAAATGTTTGGTGTAAAGAAATCAACCTAGGGAGCAATTATTAGAAAATGGAAGACATACAAGATCACTGAGTATCTCTTTCGATCTGGGGCTCCATTTAAGATCTGACTGTATCAAAATGATAACAAGAACGGTTAGCAGAAATCCCAGAACCACACGGGGGACCTAGTGAATGACCTACAGAGAGCTGGGACCGCAGTAACCATGGCTGCTATCAGTAACACAATGCACTGCCAGGGACTCAAATCCTGCACTATCAGACGTGCAGTCCTGTACACATCCAGGACCGTCTGCGGTGCGCAAGAGAGCATTTGGATGGTCCAGAAGAGGATTGTGAGAATGTTTTATGGTGAAGCATGGGGGTGGAAACATCCCGCTTTGGGGCTGTTTTTCTGCAAAGGGACTAGGCCGACCGATCTGTGTAAAGGAAAGAATGAATGGAGCCATGTATCAAGAGATTTTGAGTGAAAATGTCCTTCTATCATGAGAACACACTCCACCAGCTGCAGAGCTTTCTCCCTGAGGCTGTGAGGAGACTGATGTCAAGGAAATGCTAAAGGTTTCTTCCTTCCCTAAAATCAGTAGATCATTAAAATACTTGAAAGGATATCTTAAATAATATTAAAATCCCAGTGCTGAGCCTCACTTAACTGCTTAGAAAACAAATGTTTTATGCTAATAATAGCACTTTCTGTTCCTATTTTCAGAGATTCTCCAGAAAGATGAGTGTGTAAGTGAATGTTTCTCACTTTGGTGTCTACCACTCGATAACAAGAACAATTCTGTCGCTACTGGACAGTATGTCATATTATGGAGAAGGTACATGCATCTATTCACTGACACCACCACCCTTTTATCCAAAAATGATCTTCATAAAAGAAACGTGTAAAGTAGTACCCATAGTGTTGATGTTTGAATTCAAGTGATAAAACGTTTTAAGTTCTTAAATATCCATTGCAATTCTCTTGAAGACATTCCTCCAGCCCAGATCGTCCTCTTATCAGCACAACAGTCACTCTGCCACAAGCCTTTTTGGAGCCTCTCCCAATTCACATTTATGCTGGTGAGTTTACTTACTCTCCCTAACATTACTCAAGATGTCCCAAATTTAAATTGTGTCAAAATAATTTTAGAAGATATAAAAGAAAACGTATTTATGCTTACAATAACATTTATTTTGCCGTGCACATCAACTGACACCATTATTGTACTTTCAAAAGAGCATTAATGGTCGGTGAGGATGCGCCTGTCAACAGCCATGACCTCATCGATGCAATTGCTGAACTCGACTGCCCTCACCATGTTATCGTCCATTTCTTTGGCCTTTCTTTGGAGGTCTTTGGCAGTATTAAAGAGGTCCTGCAAATTATGTAAAGTAAGGCCACCTTTGTCAGCTTCGGCACCCTCGCCGTCGGCAGCAGGCTCCTCTTCCTCCTCACTCGCCGACTTGGTCATCTCCTGTATGTCCTCCTCTGTCAGTGGGTCTGAGTGACAGTCGATGAGATTTGTAATATCATCAGCCGTCATGTCTGAGAAGCCTTCGGTCAGCACCAACCGAGCCAGCCTGACAGCATTATCAACGGCTGAGTGGTGAATTTCGTTGGGAGTTAAGCCCTCATAGTCCTCAGTGATTTTCTGTGGCCACAATTTCCTCCTGCTGGAGATGAGTGTCTGTTCTTTCATGCCCTTTAGGGCATTCTGAATGTTGGTTAGACACGTGGCTATGTTGTAGTCCTTCCAGTAGGACTTCATGCTGAAGGTCGCGTCGGGCTCTTCAATGGAGGAGATGAGACCCTCCATTGTCGCCTTGGAGTAGAGGGCTTTGAAGGCCCTGATAACCCCCTGATCCATGGGCTGGATGAGGGAAGTGTTGTTGGGGGGAAGGAACTCCACCTGCACCCCCTCATGGTGCAAATTAGCTGCATGTCCTCCTGCACAGTCCATGAGTAGAACCACTTTGAAGGGCAGTCCCTTTTCGCCCAGGTAAAGTTTTACCTGCGGAACGAAGGAGTTGAAGAACCAGTCATGTGTAAGGGCCTTGGTGATCCATGTTTTTTTTCGTGGACATCCAGTAGACTGGCAGCAAGGCCCTGTTCTTGTTCTTCAACGCGCCAGGATTCAGTGACCTGTAGATCAGGCCGGGCCTCAGCATGAACCCTGCTGCATTGCCACACAAGAGCAGAGTCACTCGATCCTTGTGGGCTTTGAAACCTGTTTTCTGGAGTTCATCCTTGAAGAGAAAGGTTCGGGACGGCATCCTCTTCCAGTAAAGTCCAGTTTCATCCATGTTGAAGACTTGCTCCGGGACATAGCCATTTTCTTCTATCAATCCCGGAAACACACCTTCAACATAGCGCCTCGCTGCTGCTCGGTCTGCAGATGCTGCATCTCCATGCAGCGACACATTCCTTAGTCCGACTCGCCGCTTAAACCTCTCAAGCCAGCCCTTGCTGGCAGTGAAAGCCGTACATGGTCGTGGATTAGTCTGGCTTGAGGCACCGGGCAGAGGATCACCTTCGTCAACGTCTTCTTCCTCGTCCAGAACGCTGACGTCGTCGTCACCACTCGCATGCACCAATGCATCAAACAAAGATTTAGCCTTACTACGGATTAAGTTTCCGTCCAGGCTGATTTGCTTCGCCCTACAATCACGGATCCAAATAACCAGTGCATTTTCCTTTCGCACCATTACTTTATTCTGGGTGTTCACAACCCTTTTGGCATCTTTCGTGAACGATGTTGCAGCAGCTTTGCGGATGTTCTTCTCCTTCTTGATGTACCGCACCGTGGATTCATTCAGGCCGCAATGTCGAGCTACGCTAGCGTAGCTACTTCCTGCTCTCAACTTGTCCAATAAACTCACTTTCTCGGTAATTGTCAACATCTTTCGCTTTTTCTTGGGCTCACTAGAAGCACCAAGGGATGGAGAGCGTTTGGGAGGCATCACGAAGGGCCTCACAAAACTTTTGCGCTTAACTTGGCTAGAAGCGTACTGTACAGCACGAGATAAGCGTGGACTGGGAATGGGCATCGGGAGAAGCTTGGGCTTCCGTGGTGAATGGGCCAATGGGGAGTCGAGTACATTCAGTGAGCAATCAGCTTGCGCGTTTATGCCCGTGATGCGGCCGTGATGCTGCCGTGATCCCCCATGATGCTTTGCGCATACGTGCATTTTTTGTGTTTTGAAATTTATAAAATGATGAAATTACTCATTCTAATTGAATATTTTGTTTCCACACCTTGTAAGATGATGTAATTTATAATTTTAATTTAATATCTTTATTTTTTTCCCCCAAAAAAATCCGCGAAGCGCTGCGCACGCGATAGCTGAAGCGCGAAGTAGCGAGGGATCCCTGTATACACATATACACACATACACATATACACACATACACTTGAACACACACGCATATATTTATATATCCCTATCTCTCACACAAATTGCTTGTGGAAATATTTCTGTTTAATATACTGTTCGATTGCAATTGACGTTATTATGTTAAGTGTTGTCTTTATTTTGACGTAGATATCCCTACTTTTGGAAGAGTACGTGAGTCCCTTCCCATTTGTTTCCACATTGAGAACAGAACAAATTTGGTACAGGAGGCACAGATAACTGTTGAACCATCTGATTCCTTCATGTTTTCTGGACTAAAACAGGTAAGCAGAAAGAGATTAAGAAAGAATAAAATATATTTCTTGATATTTAACTTGTATATATCTTTTTATTTGCTATTGAATTGATATTGATTAATCAATGAGTACTAGAATCGCTCTCAACATCACAAAAGAAATTACTCCGATCAATAATGTTGGCAAAGTGGGTGAATGAATGACATGTCGCATACACTGCCTAGCTAAAATAATTTGTCTGCAGAGTAACAAGATTTATTTCCTTTCAGTTTTTGCACAAACTTTTCTTCAAAGTTCTTGAAGATTGTTTAGTCCACTGTTCAGAGCCTACTCCACCACTTCCGAAAGATTCTTATCAGTGTCATGGACTGGAATCTCCGATCGCCAATTTATGTGGGAAAATTATGTAAACTCCTCCCTGAAAAAGTATATTTATTACCTTCTGAGCTCAATAAATCCTGGCATTGTCTCGCTTTGGTACGTTAAATCTGAGCTCAGCAAACCACCTGATCTTTCATTACTCAGGTTAGCAATTAAAGGGGTTGGGAACCTTTTTAACCAAGAGGGCCCGAAAATAAATCACATTAATTAATGTATGTAATTCCTCAAAAGCTATACTTAAGATTTAAAAGTAAAACTAAATTATTCCATTATTTGTCATTTCAACACTTTTAAAGTACACTGAGTACAGTCGAACCTCTACTTACAAAATTAATTAATTCCAGAACTTTTTTTGTAAGTTAAAAGTTTCGTGAGCCCAGTAGAATACTTTATATGTAAATTCTCTAATTCGTTCCACGGTCCCCACAGCCTTTAAATTAGTCAAAATGTAGGAAATTCCCAAAAATGAGAGAAGATTATAAGGGAAGAAAAAAGCATATGAAAATGTGCCTTTCGTCGCTGAAATAGTTCTTTGCGCGGGCGTTGTACTGGGAGACATAATACCCATGTTTTTCTGCCTGATTGGGCGATTGATTGCCAGTTAAAGAGCCCATCCATTCACTGCGCTTGTCAACAGTACATTTCAATCAGGTTCCACTTTCAATGGATTGGTCGTCTGGCAACTGCATTTGAACTGCACTTAAGTTCGAGTTAGATCTATTAGATAAAGGGACTAACTAATGAACATATACATGTAAATATGTAAGATTATAGCCACAGGTTAATTCCCTTTGTGAAATGTATTGCCCACCCCTGCTTTAATTTTAAACCTCTTTTTAAAGTACATTCTTACGCCACAAAATTTTGAGAGCGAGCGAATCCGGCGAGGAATTATCCGTTCGACGAAATGTCTGGCGGCCAATCCGGTGACAAATTGTCCGTTGACCAAAGGTCCGTTCGACGAACTGTCTGTCGACCAAATATCCGTTTGACCAAACGTCCGGGGACGAAGTGTCCGCCGACGAAACGTCCGGGTACCGCTGTCACAGGCCTCCCTACGTCTCGGGGCAACACAGTCATTCTGACTATAGTTGTCCGATTTTCCAAGGCCGCGCATTTCGTCGCACTCCGCAAGCTGCCTTCAGTCTATGAGACTGCAGACTTAATCATGCAGCATGCGTTCCTTCTGCACAGAATACCTACAGACATTTTCTCAGATCGAGATCCCCAATGTCTTGTCTGCTTTTTGCTCAGCACTGAACATTACGGTGAGGCTTTTGTCTAATTATCACCCTCACACGGACAATGTGACAATGTGTGTTAATACCATGGCAGCACTCCACTGCACCACCCATGCTCAGCCGACCCCATGAGGCGACCAGCTGCCCTGGATCGTATACGCCCACAACTCTCACCCCAAAGCCTCTTCCAGTCTGTACACTTATTCCTGTTTACTACTTATCAAATGTGACTATTTATTCATTGATTATTTGTGTCTGCCCTTCATTGTGAAGTTTTATATGTAGTAATTATACTTGTATAATGACAAAGGAATTCATTTAACCATCAAAGTTATCAGCAGTCATCTTAAAGCTATTTGGCTCCATGTAGTGTTGTGAATAGGTAAAATATCTAGGTATTGGACTGGATTGGATAAGTTTATTCATCCCGTGTTCGGAAAATATCATTGTCACAGTAGCAAGAGGGTGAGAATGCAGATACTGTACCTCATCATACAAGTGGCCCGACATACGAGAAATTTGAGATACGAGTAAAGTTTTGGGCAAATATTTATCTTGAGATACGAGACAGATTTTGATCTATGAGCAGACAGACAGCGGACGTGAGAGGCTGCTCATAAGAACATCATGGCCACTGTCTCTCTCCCCGCTACTCCTTTGTGCAATGTATCTCTGGTCGCAACTTCCTCTTGTAATTTCTCTGCGAGCGTTGCATTTTTTCAGTGTTTTTTTTTTTACCGTTGGCCATTGCAAATGGCGAGGCGATCGTTAATACGAGAGCTATATATACTACTCGTTGGCAAGTAGTCGTACGTTATCCTATTGTGAGGACCTTTGTGTGCACAATTTTCGGAATATTTTGAAGGAAATACAAAAGCAAACTACCATCGATAGGTTGCATCTGAAACTCGGGGTGGAGCCGGGGCAAACAGAGCCAACCCTGCCGGGAGAAGAAAATATGTTGCTCCTAGTTAATGTGTTGCTCCTTCTGCTGCGTATTGTTCATAGCTAGTGCCATGTGTATGACAGCGTAGGCATGGCTGAATGGTCATATTCAAGAAGTAGCAGAAAGATGCCAGGCTAACAAAACAAAGAAAGTTGTAAAAACATTTAAGTACAAAGTAAAGTAAAGAGGAATGTATTAATAAATATTAAAATGTAATAAAATTAAGATAGAAAGGCTGTAAAACACGGAAAAAAAATAAGTGAACAGAGCGGCTGCCGCGTGATGAAGCCGTCTTGGGGAAAAATGTAAGTCAACTGACACTTTTCCATTTTATTTTAATGCAAAAAACATTGTCTTATATTTGGATAAATACGGTAGTTCCGGTTCAACCACATAATCTCTATTTTATTTTTGTGTGGTGCTAGCTATTTGAGTACGTGCAGCGTATCACATTACAAATTTGAAATATTTTAATAAGGGAAAGCACATATTAATGAGCATACAGACGTATGTCTACTTACAAAATTAATTAGTTCCAGAACATTTTTCGTAAATTGAAAATTGGGTTAGTCAAGCAGTATTTTATACGTAAATTCTCAAATTCCTTCCACGGTCCTCACAAAACTACCAACTATACCCTTAAAAATCTAAAGTCTCCCTATTTTATAGGAAAGGTTAGTTGAAGAAACAAAGATGGCAGATGATCATAGAATTATGTAATAAGCCATTACAATGAATAAACATGCAAAAAAGCATGGAAGCATGAAGTTAACTTTGGGCAACAGAGAAAGAACACACAAACACATTAACACATCTAATAAACATAAAATGAAGAATATTACATTGAACTTTTAATCTTTTTGATTAGCGTTTTATGATTTCTTGTTATCTAATCTTTCACCCGTTTTATTTATTGCCACTGCTTCTTACCTGTTTGGATTTAAATTCCCCTTTGGCGGTGCTTATTGACTGGCGTTTTGAGAAAAATCGATCCAAAGAAAATAGCTTTTGACGACTTTTAACAATGTTTCTAAAATGCACAAGTCAACCGTCAAAGTGCGCGATCGCACGATTCGTAAACATTTTCGGGATGTATTTTCCACGAATGTCAGAAAGTTGGTAAACATTCTTCGCTGTTTTTTTTCTCATTTGTGCTGTTGGAATGGTGGCTGCTTCCCCCTTAGGCTCCGCCTTGTTGAATTGATCTTTTTTCGTATCTTGAGTCACTCATTTGAGGGGAGGGGCGGGAAAACAGGTGAGAGGTCGATAGTCAAGGACCCGAGTTACAATAGAAGGTTTAGTTCTCAGACAGATAAAGGTCATGTAGTGCCACAAGATCTCCATATTCCAGCTGTCCAAGAGGATTCAACCTTCCTGTTTTTTGGTCTAACTAAGGACAAAGCATTTACAAGGTTGCAAGCAAATGTTCTAAAAGGACTTTTCTGAGGTTAATAAGCTAAGTAAAGCAAAGCGTTCTTTATTACGAGCAAATATAATAATGTAAGACTAAAGAGCTAAGTAAAGCGAAGCGTTCTACATTGTGAGCAAATATGTAATAATGTAAGATTAAAAACCCTAACAACACATTTTGTTATTTTAAACAATATGATAAATCTAAAGCTGCGGCTGCGCGGTCTCGCTTTTTTGGAGCAATTTGACGGTACAGTCAAATCTGAACTTTTACCCTTTTTTCAATTAATGTGCTTTAACTCTTCCTCTCCCATCATTAAAGGGTTGTAGGAATGCTTGTGACCTAATGAAGTCTTCCAAACCATGTTGCTTCACTTTTTGTTCTTTTATATTTGTTCACATTTTTAATGTTTTTCTTTAATAATTTTCTTTTGTGTACAGGTGTATCTTCGTATACTTCCTGATTCAAAGCAACAGATGCTGTATAACTATTATCCGCTGATTGCGGGATACCAAACTTTACCACAACTCACCATCTGCATGTCCCGTTGTAGAACCAATGCATACCGTAACCTCAGACGTTTCCTTCCTCACCGTATTTTTGTCAAGGTAATCCATTGTTTTTTAAGGAATAACATTATAACCAGTCATATTTATACAGTAGTATCATTTATGTAGCTTATCTGTTTACTTAGCCATCTATGGGTGCTCGGACGTTTGGTCACTGGTCTTTTGGTCCCCGTTGGTCGCCGGTCTTTTGGTCGCCGTTAGGGTTAGGATTGTCAAATGTACTTAGATATTACACCCTAACTCCAATGGCGACCAACGGGGACCAAAAGACCGGCGACCAAAAGACCAGCGACCAAACGTTCGGTCACGCCATCTATGATGTCCTTACCATAATTTCCCTTGCTAAGTGTGTATTTTTTGCCTGGAAATTAGAAAAATAAATGATACAACAATCGTATCATCCATACATGACATGTACTATAAATAAATTAGATCTATTCTCCCGCTCTCGTTTCCCCTCAAATATCTGTAAGCAACACATTCCTACATTCTTCCACTTACAGATATATTTTTGCCCACTTCGGCCCAAGTAATATGTCTTGCTGAGAATGTTCTCTTCTACGGCCTTGTTACTAATCTGCAATGTCTAGGAGAATGTTGTTGTTTGTCTGAGATTTTGTCCTTTATCAGCTCTTAATAATGCTTTTAACAGAAAGATACATTTTATTAATTATCTTAGTATTTTACTCAACTAATGACCCATGAACATGTGATTCATTCAGTATCCAGTAAAAGTTTTTGGCCTTGCAGCTTACTCAAGATTCTATGAAACTTTTGATGATATTAAAAACCTATAGCTGACAAAATCACCAAATTCTTAGCAAAGTACATTAAGGCACATTCTCGTTAAAATATTAACATATTTTCCCACACACTTTCCCAAAAAAAGAGAGGCCACCCCCCCCCCCCCCCTCCCCCATCTATCCATATGAATGACTGAGCAATTGAGTGAAGCTGTTTCGAGACATAAACATGAAATCCACCTGTTCACATTAGGGATGTTACAAACATGTTTGATTAGCATTCCTCAAATTTCATTTTTCGCCACCTCTGCCAACTCTTTTAAAATGTGTCACAGCCTTAAATTGTCAGTCGATTAGATTTTCTTAAAAACCAACAATTCCAGTCATAAATGTCTTTCTATTGTATTAAATTAAATATATACATTTACGCTAATACATTAGTACAATACATTAGAAAATGTGTAATATAGTTAACCAAATTCTAGGTTAAACACTAATTTATTGTTTTGTTTTCCAGCCACAGCGTAAAGAGATGAACAGCGTCTTCTTGGCTGCAGCTTGAGATTTGGGCACATCTGAGAAGAAAATATAGTGGTGTAACTATTTTCTGAACCATTCAGTAATACTTAGTTTTTTGGTTTTGTGATTGCTGTGATGCCAAAACAGATAACAAAAAAAATAAATATTCATTCATTTATATTCCCTACCACTTACCCTCTAAAAGGTCATGTAGAAAATTCTTAATCATTTACAGGAATTACAACAATTTATCTGAATAAAATTACAAAATTACTAATGTTTATTATGTCTTCATCAGAAACATGGAAATACAAAATATGCTTTCTAATGTCATCCTCAATATGTTTTAAATAAAGCAAATTTTCAGGTGTGCTTTCAAAGGATTGTTGTCTGCACTACACAGCTGACATTTTATACCCACCTAAAACAAAACAAAAATAAAAACGAGTATGAAAAATTACTTGGACAGATGTTGATATTGATCTTTCCAAACATGCCTCCTCAATGATAATGTTGCCACTCTATCAAGCTTGCTACATTAAACCATCAAAACCATCCAGGTCGCAAGCTAAATCTGAGAAAACTTGACCTATTTTAGATGTCACCAGCTCAACATTGTGGATCAGTAATGATGGTTAAGTTATATTTTATATACTGTTGAAAATAAGTATTTTTTCAACCACCAGTTGTGCAAGTTCTCCTACTTGAAAAGATTAAATAGACCTGAAATTGTCAACATGGGTAAATCTCAACCAAGAGAGACATATTGTGGAAGAAACAAAAACAAAGAATAAAAAAAAACAGTGTGGGACAAGCTTGTGAAGAGTTACAGAAAACGTTTGGCTTCCGTTATTGCCAACAAAGGGTACATAATAAAGTATTCAGATGAACTTTTGGTAATGACCAAATACTTATTTTCCACTATAATTTGTAAATAAATTCTTAAAATACCAAACAATGTGATTTTCAGGTTTTTTTCCACATTCTGTCTCATGGTTGAGGTTTACCCATGTTGACAATTACAGGTCTCTTTAATCTCTTCAAGTGGGTTAACTTGCACAATTGGTGTTTGACTAAATACTTGCCCCACTGTATGTACAGTTGTGGTCAAAAGTTTACATACACTTGTGAAGAACATAATGTCATGGCTCTCTTGAATTTCCAGTTATTTCTACAACTGATATTTCTCTGATGGTGTGATTGGAACAGATACTTCTTTGTCACAAAAAACATGCATTAAGTTGGGTTCTTTCATGACTTTATTATGGGTAAACAGAAAAAAGTGATCAAATCTGCTGGGTAAAAAATATACATACAGCATTGCTAATATTTGGTAGCATGTCACCTGGCCGTTTTCACTTCAATTAGGCACTTTTGGTAGCTGTCCACAAGCTTCTGGCAAGCTTCTGATTAAAACTTTGACCACTCCTCTTGACAGAATTGGTTCAGTTCAGTTAAATTGCAAGGCTTTCTGACATGGACTTGTTTTTTCAGCTTTCTCCACAAGTTCTCAATGGGGTTCAGCCATTCCATTACCACTTTTGATGTGTGATTGGGGTCATTGTCCTCTTGGAACACCCAACTGCTTCCAAGACCCAATCTTCGGGCTGAGGACTTTAGGTTACCTTGAAGAATTTGAAGGTAATCCTTCTTAGTCTTCTCATTTACTCTCTGTAAAGCACCAGTTCCATTGGCAGCAAAATAGACCCGCATTATACTACAACCACGGTTTGCAGTGTCGCTCGGGCGATAACAGGACAGGTTAGATCTACCCCCGGAGAAGCAGTACTGGCCGAAGCAAACCTCCCTACGATAGCCACGAGAAGAGACCATCTGAGCGTTATAGCGTTAGAAAAATTGCTGCGAGTAGAGGAAGAAAACCCATGGCATGAAATCGCTAAGAAGAAAGTGAGACAACGAACGAAAAAGACAGGCTGGAGGGAGAAAACATCAGCAATTTGGACTAAGCTCTTCGGGAATTGCAAGCCAAATACATTCCCCGACTCCACGCCCCCGTGGATGGACATCGGTGATCCAGCATATGAGTTAGCAGAGACAAAGACAGACAGACAAAGCGAAGACAGCGAAGCGGCACTTAAGAAGTTACGCGAGAACTGGGCGGAGTATGATCTCACCATCTACACCGATGGCTCCACTTTGAGTTCCAACGAGAATGGCGGAGCCGGGATCATCTTCACGACAAGCCCACCGGAAGACCCACGAATACTAAGAACAGTAAGCATTCCAGCCGGTAGATGGTGCTCGTCCCATCGAGCCGAGCTGAAAGCGGTGGCGTTCGCCCTCGAGGACGAAGCCAGGGACAAGAACTTGCGAACAATACGGGTGGTACAAGACAGCAAAGCGGTGTTGACCAGAATCGAGAATTGTAATCCAACAATCCCCCTGGCTAGTAGCGAGGAGAAGACGATCCTAGAAAGTCTTCAAAAATGCCACCGTAACAACTGTAAGGTGACCTTCTCATGGTGTCAAAGCCACTGTGGGGTGAAGGGGAATGAGCTGGCCGACGATGCAGCGAAGGTAGAAACGAAGGAGAACCAGAACAACGTCGGCATCTTGGACACTACGGCCAAAGCAGCCATCTGGCGCTTCACCCGCAGAGAGTTCGTCACCAAGCCGCTACTTCGGGCGATCTACGGTGAGAGGGGGGAGCAGCTGAACAGAGTTGAAGAGCGACGCCTGAGCAGAAAAGACCAAGTAACAGTCAGCCGCCTCCGCAGTGGTCATCACCCGGATCTCCGATATTGGCAGAACCTGATCAACAGCGAAGAGTCCACCCAATGCCGCGGCTGCGAAATGGGGCAGGAGACAGCAGAACACGTCCTTCTGGAATGCCCGGCCGTTGGTCCATTCACCAGGGGTACGCTCGTCACCAAGGGAAGTATGGCCAAGGATCATGTATCGATTATCCGAGTATGGAACAGATGGAGAACGAAGGTGATCGGAGCGGGGAAGGTCGCGAGCCAGTAGAGGGAAAACGAAAAACGACATTGCAGTGCTCAACAACAACCACTCAGAGCTGCCAACAAGGAACATGGCACCCTACGTTTTTCATCCAGCCGGAGATATTTGACTGCCCCTCACCTCCGACTACCCCCCGGATGAACTAATCCGCGTTCCAGTGGCAGCTCTAGCGCTGTCTGAGGGTAATCCTCAGGCGCTTGTAGTGACTCAACAACAACAACTACAACCACCTTGCTTGACGGTAGGCATGGTGTACTTGGGGTTAAAGGCCTCACCTTTTCTCCTCCAGACATATTCCTGGGCATTGTGGCCAAACAGCTTGATTTTTGTTTCGTCTGACCACATAACTTTCCCCCAGATGGTCTTATCTTTGTCCATGCGATCAGCAGCAAACTTCAGTCGAGCCTGCTTGTGCCGCTTTTGGAGCAAGTGCTTCCTTGCTGCACGGCAGCCTCTCAGTCCAAGGAGATGCAAAACATGCTTGACTGTGGACACTGACACCTGTGTTCCAACAGCTTCTAATTCTTGGCAGATCTGCTTTTTTGGTGATTGAATCTTCTCCATCCTGACAAATTTTCTCTCAGCAGCAGGTGATAGCTTGCATTTTCTTCTTGATCGTGGCATTGACAAAAATGTGCCATGCACTTTAAAATTACAAAAAAATGTTTGCACCCTTGCTCTCGGGACCTGCAGCATCCACCTTCCTCTGCCCAGTTCATTGCAATGCGGAAGTTCCGGAAGTGTGTGGCGTATCTCCAGTGCACAAAAAAATGCGTGTTATAATTTGTTTAGGGCCTATATAAGTATATTGAAGGTTTATATGAGTGCATTTTTATGTTTAAGGCTTGTATAAGTAACCAACATTGGTTTGTACTGAAAAGAACATTTAATAAAATGGAGAGATTACATACAGTACTGTATACATACATTATCGAGATGGAGAGAGAGATTTACGAGAAACTGGCTGAAAGAAGCTGTTTAATGACGATTGCACAGTTTTCTTCTTTTTTTCATCATAAATGATGCGGTAGCACTGTCTAAGATAAGACAGTCTCTTTCTTGTTCATATTGTATCAGTTTTTTATGTATAAGAGCGTCATAGTCATCCTTATGGCTGACATGTCAGCATAAACACCCAACTGTCTGACTGAATAATCAATCTTAGTCTTGTGATTGGGTTGACATGTCAGCACAAATACTCAACTGTCCGACACTGATATATTACTTTTTTCCCTGCAAATGACTGAAACGTATCTGTCCAACGTCCTAGTGACAACTTTCAGTTTTGCCTGTATTTAAGACACACTCACTGGTAATTCGACTAGAGTTGCAAGAACATCGCGCTGAACAGGACTCTGCTGTTAGAGCTCTCACTCTCCACTTTGCAGTTTGGTAATAAACTTTTTTCCTATTAAATTGATCTCACTCTTTCTTAACCTGCTCCTAAAGTTGTATTTCAGATCTATCATACTTTGGTGCCGAAAACCAGAGACCGAACAGCCAACAATTGTCGGAGCGACGACGGAGCACGACGACAGCATCCTCCTTTGGAAGGATACACCCGCGGACGTTCCCTCGCTGCTCCGGTGATTTGGTGACGGGTCCCCGAACTAGGGCAGGTTCGGAACGAGAAAGATCGTGAGTTCACCCTTTGATTTCTGTCTCTGTGAAGTGTGAAAATTTGATTGAGTGTTAACACTGCGGTAGGATTAACAGTTTGCGGTCAGGGACCAGCTTATGATGAACATAATAGTTTTTCGGTCTGGGACCAGCATGCGTTGAACATAATAGTTTTTTTGGTCCGGGACTAGCGTGCGTCGAACATTATAGTTTTTTGGTAGAACCAACATAAGTTGAACAAGATAGAGTCGGGGACGTATAGTCTTGGTCTGTTAATAGAGTCCGGGACTCTCCTAACACAAAAGTCAGGGACTTTTGGTCTTGGTGTTTTCAGTGATATTAGGTGAATCACGAAGTATAGATCAATTTCTGCAAATTTGGAATAGAATTGTTGTTTAAACTATTAAGTGAGGGATTAATCCGGAAAGTGACAATGTAAATGGGTTTATTGCTAGACTGCAGGATGGAGAATGGAGGGTTACCGGATGCGTAGTGTGGGGAGTTGCCTGTGTCTGCCGTGATGGGTGGAGAGGCATGATTTCTGTCTTAATTTGAAGGATATGGAAGGTTTGATGAGCGTAGAAGGGGAATTGTTGAAGAAAAGATTTTGGTAAGTGAATAGAAAAGATTTTGGTAAGTGAATAGAAAAGATTTTGGTAAGTGAATGGAAAAGATTTTGGTAAGCGAATAGAAAAGATTTTGGTAAGTGAATAGAAAAGATGTTGGTAAGTGAATAGAAAAGATGTTGATAAGTGAATAGAAAAGATTTTGGTAAGTGCAAGAAAAGATTTTGGAAAGTGAATAGAAAAGAAAGTGTGGGAAAAGCAGCTGAAGGAGTGAGAGAGGCAGAGAGAGAGAGAAAGAGAAAGCGAGAGGGCTAGAGTGCGAGAGAGTGAGAGAGAGAGAGCCAGAGAGCGAGAACAAGAGAGAGAGATTAGAAAAAGAAAAAAAAGTAAAATTCTTAAGGAAATTCATTACAGAGGGAGACTGCTTCTCAACAGGAAACGGACCAACTTTGGTGCCAGGTGGTGCCTTGAAGTGGGAAACGTCCATTCCAAGCATTGCTGACCAACCAACAGACTTGAAAATAGCCAAGAAGGGGGTGTGGAGCCTTTTGCACTGTAAGAAAGTTCTCTCAGTTGAAACGTTTGAGGAGACGGGTGAGATAAACTTTCTGACGTAATAAAACAAAACGCCAACCACTCCAGTATAGATTGGAAAGATTATTGCTCAGCAAGCAAGGCCATAAAACCATGCGAAACTATTTTTATTGGTCTTTTTGTCTCCCCTTCTTATAAAGGGTTCAAATAAACGACCAGAAAAAGAGAAGCTGCAGTGGGAGGCGGAAGGAGCCACTCAACACGAGAACAGCCTCTATGCAAACAAACCATGCATCCCACAATCATTGTTTGAATTAATTGCAAAATTGAGCCATGGGAGGAGCCATGAGTATGGGGATCTGTAACTTCAGACCCAACATTTAAACATGTCTCAACAGGGGGGGATGATCAGTATACTACAACAAAGGTAGGTCACCAAACCTACTTTAAAAAAAACATTTGCAGAAACTGTCTCACCTGCTGTAGACACAACTCTTAAGGCAATGAACGACACAAGCAAGGAACAAGGCAGACATGGACATATCCCTTTGAGGTTCTGAATATGGATTTCATCGAGCTACACCAAGGGGGCATATACAGGTACTGTCTGGTGTTCATTAACCAAGTGGGTTGAGATATGTCTATCCTAGAAAGCGGAGGCCACAGCAGTCGCAAAAGCCATTTGCAAAAGGATCATTCCAAGCCATGGAATACCACGAGTCATTTGGAGTGATGGTGGTGCTCGCTTCGTGAGCCGCGTGATCCAAGGGACGGCATCTTGCAATCAACCAAGGTATTATTGTGCCTGCTGCCCCCAGAGTGCTTGGCTCTTTGGAAGAACCAATGGAACAGTAAGACTCAGACTGGGGGTGGAGGAGACTAGTGAAACAGATTCTCTCACTCAGTGGTTATGCAAATGTTCCAAGAAAGAACTGTGATAAATGCAAATAATCTGCCGACATCTTCTCGGTCTTCCACACAGGAGGTCCTGTCCCCAGGCGACCTGGTACTCGTCAAGGTGATAAAAAAGTGCTGGTCATCTCTACGTCGGGACGGGCCAAACCGTGTGATTTTGACCACTAACTTCACCAAGTTGGCACTACCGTCAAAGCTGATGAACGAGTGTCGGAGTTCACGACCAGGATCCAGTGTGGGGCTGGGATGTGCCCCTCAAACACAAACACTGGTCAGTCTCCTCCAAAATCCTAATGACTCTGTTTCCCTGGGTGCGTGTGGTAAGGAACGCCCTGCGTCTGGAGACCATTGACTGCAGGTTCCGGGCCTGTGTCGGCGCATCAGTCTGGCTGCGGCAAGGCCGAGAGGCCCAGTTAGCAGTTAAAGGTGATTTTCCAGGGTTGCCCTGTTCTTGACGGAGCATGCCACCCAGCAGGAAGGTGTGTGTGCCATGGTGGGACACTCCCACCCATGGTGGGACACGTCGCAGCCCTCATCCCTGCCGACGCGTCCTGCTCGGTCCATGATGCCCTGCAGGCCATAGGGGACATGCGGAGCGCTATGACCGGAGATCCGGTTCCACAGGGGGGTTGGCTTGACTGGTTCCTCTCAAGCTCATGAACACACTCTTTTGAAAGCCCTAATACCATTTGTAACTGTTATTGATCTCGTGCTTGTTACCCTAACCTGTTGTTTACCCTGCTTCTCAGCTTTGAACAAACGTACCATTAATGCCATTGTCAAACTACCATGATTGAAGTGTTTTGTGAAGAATTTCATTTTAAAGTAGTGTCGGTAATGAATGAAGTTTTGATATTTTTATAGTCACAAATGGGGGGAATATTGGGGTAGACCTGCCAACTGGTTTAATCATTTTTTGTTCATGTCGAGCCATGTGGCCAAACAGGTTTTACAAGTGTTTGTTCAGACAGTAATGTAAGATAGGCCAACTAGCTGGCCTTGCAATTGGTTGTTCGCACCACAAATTGTAAGATAGCTAACTAGCTGGCCTTGCAATTGTTTCCTTGTATTGTGGAATATGGCCAACTCACTTTGGAACAGTATGTTCGAAACGCGCAATATAAGATTGGCTGCGGCAGTTTGTGTGAGCTATAAAAATATCGCGTTTGCATACAACTTAAACCTGCTAATGTCTAACCATATTAGCCCAAAGTTTTGTTTTGAGAATTGCGAGGAAGACAGGCTGTAAGAGATTCACAGCTGTCGGAGCATTCTCCAACCATCCTGCAGTCCGGTAATAAACCTATTTCCTAAATAAATTGAGCTCACTCTTTCTTAACCTGCTCCTGAAGTTGTATTTTCAGACTTATCAATTGATTCGGGCATAACAGAACTTTTGAACATCCCTAGATGATTATTCTTATGCAGAATGATCAAAAATACATCCCCATCATCATTGGACACAAGTCCTGGGTAAATACACCAACCAGAACCGATTGGGCCTGGTTCTAATACAACCACTATTTTTATTGCAAAATGCATGTTTTTGACACTATTTATGGTGGGAAATAGTCCCAGAACATCCCTGGATCTCTTTATACAAAGAATAGTGAAAATACATCTACCTACAGAATCGATACTAATTCTGGGTAAAAGCAACAACCAGAACCGACTGAGCCTGTTTCTAATTCAGCCACCATGCAAAATAAAGATCGCAAATGAAGGTCATTGATTCGGGCATAAAAGAATTTCTGAACATCTTTAGATGATTATTTTTATACAGAATAGTCAAAAATACACCCCCATTATCATTTTACACAAGTTCTGGGTAAATACGCCACCCAGAACCGACTGGGCCTGGTTCTAATACAGCCACTATTTTAATCGCAAAATTATTGTTTTTGACACTGTTTATGGTGGGAAATAGCTCCAGAACCATCCTGTGTGAATAGTGAAAATACATCCACCCACACAAAACACTAATTCTGGGTAAAAGCACCAACCAGAACCAACTGGGCCTGGTTCTAAACCCCCACTTGTAAATAAAGTTCCCAAATTGAGGACATTGATTCGGGGATAACAGAACTTCTGAACATCCCTAGATGATTATTTTATACAGCATAATCAATAATACATCCATATCATCATTGGACACAATTACTTGGTAAATACACCAAGCAGAACTGACTGGGCCTGGTTTTAATACAACCACTATTTTAATCACAAAATGCCTGTTTTGGACACTGTTTATGGTGGGAAATAGTCCCAGAACATCCCTGGATCTTTATTTTTATACAAAATAGTGAAATCACATCCACTCACACAATCAACACAAATTCTGGGTAAAAGCACCAACCAGAACCGACTGGGCCTGTTTTTAAACCACCACTTGTAAATAAAGTGCCCAAATGGAGGTCATTGATTCGGGCATAACAGAACTTCTGAACATCCCTAGATGATTATTTTCTATACAGAATAGTCAAACATACATCCCCATCATCATTGGACACAAGTTCCGGGTAAATAGACCAACCAGAACCGATTGGGCCTGGTTCTAACACAACCACTATTTTTTTTCGCAAAATGCATGTTTTGGACACTATTTAAGGTGGGAAATAGCTCCAGAACCATCCTGGATCATTATATTTATACAAAAAGAGAAAATACATCCACTCACACAATTAACACAAATTCTGCGTAAAAGCACCAGCCAGAACCGACTGGGCCTGGTTCTAAACCTTCACTTGTAAATAAAGTGCCCAAATGAAAGTCATTGATTCGGGCATAACAGAACTTCTGGACATCTCTAGATGA
The DNA here is from genome assembly GCF_051989575.1 of Stigmatopora nigra. Lineage (NCBI taxonomy): Eukaryota > Metazoa > Chordata > Actinopteri > Syngnathiformes > Syngnathidae > Stigmatopora > Stigmatopora nigra. Next base: position 13,304,365 of record NC_135521.1, read on the forward strand.
TTATTTCTATACAGAATAGTCAAATATACATACCCATCATCATTGGACACAAGTTCCGGATACAAACACCCACGAGAACCAACTGGACCCTTTTATAATGCAACCACTATTTTTTTATCAGAAAATGCGTGTTTTGGACACTATTTACGGTGGGAAATAGCCCCAGAACCATCCTGGGTCTTTATTCTTTGACAGAATATTGAAAATACATCTACCCACACAATGGATACTATTTCTGGGTAAAAGCACCAACCATAACCGACTGGTCCTGGTTCTAAACCACCACTTGTAAATAAAGTGGTCAAATTGAGGTCATTAATTTGGTCATAACAGAACTTCTGAACATCCCTAGATGGTTATTTTTATACAGAATAATCAAAAATACATCCCTATCATCATTGGACACAATTTCTGGGTAAATTCACCAACCAGAACCGACTGGGCCTGTTTCTAAACCACCACTTGTAAATAAAGTGACCAAATGAAAGTCATTGATTCGGGCATAACAGAACTCCTGAACATCCCTTGATTATTATTTCTATACACAATAGTCAAAAATACATCCCTTTCATCATTGGACACATGTTCCGGGTAAATACACCAACCAGAACCGATTGAGCCTGGTTCTAATACAACCACTATTTTAATCACAAAATGCATGTTTTAGACACTGTTTATGGTGGGAAATAGTCCCAGAACATCCCTAGATCTTTATTTTTACACAGAATAGTGAAAATACATCCACTCACACAATCAACGCTAATTCTGGGTAAAAGAGCAAACCAGAACCGACTTGGCCTTGTTCTAAACCACCACTTGTAAATAAAGTGCCAAAATGAAAGTCATTGATTTGGGCATAACAGAACTTCTGAACATCCCTAGATGATCATTTCTATACAGAATAGTCAAAAATACATCCCTTTCATCATTGGACACAAGTTCCGGGTAAATACACCAACCAGAAACGAGTGGGTCTGGTTCTAATACAACCACTATTTTTATCCCAAAATGCATGTTTTGGACTCTATTTATGGTGGGAAATAGTCCCAGAACATCTCTGGATCTTTATTTTTACACAGAATATTGAAAATACATCCAGCCACACAATTGACACTATTTCTGGCCACCATGCAAAATAAAGATCCATAATGGAGGTCATTGATTCTTGTTTAAAAAAAAGACCCAGAACATCCCTGCATGAATATTTTTTATACAGAATAGTGAAATATACATCCCCATCATCATTGGGCACAAGTTCTGGATACAAACACCCAACCGACTGGACTCGGTATTAATGCAACCGCTATTTTTTATCGCAAAATGCATGTTTTGGACACTATTTCTGGTAAAATATAGCCCCAGAACCATCCCACTTTGGACGATTGCCTCATGGCCTTGTGTGTCAGAATAGGAAAGACATTAATCAGTGTCACACCGTAGCACAACATCAGGGTCAGATTGGGATATGGGTTGTTGCATGGGCATACGAGTGAGTTAGCATTAGCTGGGTTTATATAATCATTGTACGTTCGAATGTGGCATTAATGGTACATTTGGTCAAAGCTGAGAAGCGGAGTAAACAACAGGTTAGGGCAGTGCTTCTCAATTATTTTCTGTTAGGCCCCCCCTTGCAAGAAGAAAACTATTCGCCCCCCCCCCCCCCACTTTCCACCGTGACTATAAATAAAATCATTTTATAAAATTGTTATAAGTACAACATTTTATCCTTATTAACATTAAAGAAAAGGATAAAAGAAAGAAATATAGTCAAACTTACAAAGAATAATTTTATTAAATCTTGTTTTAAGTCTGCAACAGAAAAGATTTTAAGTGCATCAATGCCTGAAATAAAAAATAAATGAGAGCGCCACTGCCAGCTACTGTAGTAGATGCGCAATTACACTTTATACTAATACGGCCAAATAAAATCCTGTTCCCCAGTGTTACACCCCCCCCCCCCCCAGGTATCGCACCACGCCCCCCCAGGGGGGCGCGCCCCACTATTCGAGAAGCATTGGGTTAGGGTAACAAGCACGAGAGCAATAACAGTTACAAATGATACTAGGGCATTCAAAAGTGGCTGTTTCAATGAGCCTGAGAGGAACCAGTCAAGAAGCCATCCTCGTTGTGGAACCGAATCTCCGGTCACAGCGCTCTGCATGTTCCTCATAGCCTGCAGGGCATCATGGAACGAGCAGGACGTGCCGGGAGGGATTAAGGGGGCAGCACGAGTCTCCCACCATGCAACACACACCTCCCCGCTGGGGGCCACTCCGTGAAGAGCAGGGCAGCCCTGGAAAATCACCTCGGCCATGGCGGCTACCCTGGCCTTTCGGCCTTGCTGCAGCCTGACTGATGAGCCGACACAGGCCCAGAACCTGCCGTCAGTGGTCTCCAGATGCAGAGCGTTCCTCGCCGCTCCCACCCAAGGGAACAGAGCGATTAGGATTTTGGATGAGACTGACCAGTATTTGTGTTTGAGTGACACATCCGAGCCACACACTGGATAACGGTCGTGAGCTCCGTCAATAAAGTGCCCAAATGGAGGTCATTGATTCGGGAATAACAGAACTTCTGAAGATCCCTAGATGATTATTTTTTTAAATAATAATCAAAGATAAATTCCCATCATCATTGGATACAATTTTTGGGTAAATACACCCACCAGAACCGACCGGACCCGGTTATATTGCAACCACTGTTTTTAATCGCAAAATGCATGTTTTGGAAAAGATTTATGGTGTGAAATAGCCCCAGAACCATCCTGGATCTTTATTTTTAGACAGAATAATGAAAATACATCCACCCACACAAGCAACCCAAATTCTGGGTAAAAGCACCAACCAGAACGGACTGGGCCTGCTTCTAAACCATCACTTGTAAATAAAGTTCCCAAATGAAAGATACTGATTCGGGAATAACAGAACTTCTGAACATCCATAGATGATTAATTTTATACAGAATAGTCAAAAATACATCCCTATCATCATTGGACACAAGTTCCAGGTAAATACACCAACCAGAACCGATTGGGCCTGGTTTTAATACAACCACTATTTCTTTCGCAAAATGCATGTTTTGGACACTATTGTTATGATCTGGGCTCGGGCCCCAAAGCAGGCGAGGGATATAGTTACTTTACAGAGAACCTTTATTTGGCTAGTCTCTTGTTCGACAAACCCTGGCGGGTTCTGTGCCGGTAGCGTCGTTTTGGTTCTGTAGACTTGATCCGTTGTCCTTTCCGTTGTCTTGGTTCTGTATACTTGGTCCGTTGTCCTTCCCGTTGTCTTGGTCCGTGATCTTCTCCGTAGCTTGGTCTCGTTGATCCTAATTCCGTTCCTTGGTCCGTGGCTTGGCGTGGTCGAATTCCTGAGTACAAACAGAGGCCGTTGGTCTGCAAATTAGCGATAGGGAATAGGAGATGGTACTTTACAGTAAACTGATAAGTCGATCCAGCAGCCTGGTCAGATTCCTGTTGGCCTTATATACTGCTTGATTGTTGATGGCTTCCACCTGGCGTTACTCGGCTCGTTAGGGGCTGGGCCTGTAATTAGGTGACAGGCACACCCCGCCACCAGTCTGGTCAAAGGCCTGACAGTACCTCCCCCTCTACGCGGGCCATTTGGCCATTTGGCCCGCTACGAGGGGCCCCCGGGTGGTCACGGTGGAAGTCCTTGATGAGTTCCCGGCAAAGGATGTGGCGGGCAGGCACCCAGCTCCGCTCCTCGGGACCGTAACCCTTCCAGTCTACCAGGTAGTGCAGGCCACGGCCCCGGCGGCGAACGTCCACCAATCGCTCCACCAAAAATGCCGGACCCCCATCGATCATTAGTGGAGGGGGCGTTTCCGACCAACAGAACGGAAGTTTCGTGGAAGTTAGCGCTGTGAGGGGGCAGCTACACGGCTATAATTTCTAATCAAGCGTCTATAGAAGTTTGCAAACCCCAAAAAACGTTGTAGCTCCCGTCTACCTTTTGGCCTGGGCCACTGCGTCACCGCCTCCACCTTACTGGTGTCCATCTGCATCTCCCCGGCGGCCACAACGAACCCCAGAGAGGTGGTCTCCGAGACGTGGAACTCACATTATTCAGCCTTGGCGAAGAGAAGGTTCTCCAAAAGGCGTTGCAGCACTAAGCGCACGTGCTATATGTGCTCTTCCAGGCTGTTAGAAAAAATCAAAATGTCGTCAAGATAAACGAAAACAAAACCGTCAAGCATGTCCCGGAGGACATCATTTATCAGTGATTGGAACACTCCCGGGGCATTGCGAAGACCAAAAGGCATGACCAAATATTCAAAATAGCCCTGGGGAGTGGAAAAGGCCGTCTTCCATTCGTCCCCCTCCTGAACCCGGACGAGATGATAAGCATTCCGGAGGTCCAACTTAGTTAAAATGCAAGAACCCTGCAGCAGGGCAAAAGCGGAGTCAATGAGTGGCAGCAGGTTATTATTCTTAACCGTGATTTCATTTAAAGCGCGGTAATCAATGCAGGGACGCAGCGAGCCATCTTTCTTGTCCACAAAAAAAACTGCCCCGACGAGGGCGGAGGAAGGGCAAATCTGCCCAGATGCTAACGCCCCGGAGATGTGATCCTCCAGTGCCTTCCTCTGCGGCCTAGAGATGTTGCAGATCCAGCGCCTAGGAAGCGAAGCGCCGGGTAATAAGTCTTTCGCGCAGACATAGGGGCGATGAGGAGGGAGCGCGGAGGCTTGGTCCTTGGAAAACACCAGTGAGAGATCCCGATATCAATCAGGCACCGTCGATAGGTCCGGGGGGTCAATCCTAGATGGCGGCAACGGGGGCAAATGGGCTGCCTAGAGGCAGTTGGTATGGCATGCAGGGCTCCAGGCCACCACCAAACATAACCCAAAAGGATGAAACATCATTTATGGATGAAATACAATTCCTGGAACTTATATGCAAATTTTGGAGCTTATCCGACACTCAGGGGGGCCGGGAGAGTGATTTCCCCGGTAAAAGACAGCCCTGGCCATCAATGGCAAAATACCCTAAAATGCCCCAAAACATGCTAGAATCACGCGGAAAAAAAGTATTTTACGATTAAATTCAAATTCTGGAGCTACCCAGACACAAACAAGGACCAGGGCACTCGTTTCCACGTCAAAACAATGTAAAACGTTTAAATAAGACAGAAAAAGCTCTAAAATGCAATAAAATGGTAAGTTTCAATCTGAGACTCATTCCAAGTGTAAACACATATTACAGCCCCGGAGATGTCTGTTTCAAAGCCTGCCGGGAAGAGAAAGGTCAGTGATGAGCACAGACAGTTTCAAGAAAAGTGGGGAGTGCAATATTTCTTTGTTGAGCACAGGGGACCCCTGTGTGTCTCATTTGCACTGAAAAAGTTGCGGGGCACAAGTCCATGAATGATGAAGACTCAGGATGATGGTAAAAGGATGGATATATACCACTAACATAAATAATGGAAGTGGAATTGTGTCGGGTACAAAGACATGCCTATCTAGGAGATGATGAGTAACAATCTAATGACCTCGGATTGGGTATGGATGATTCAGGCCTATGGGAGGGAAAAGCCTCAGAGCCGCTTCCTTGAGGAGCCGCGGGTGGCTCATGGGTTACGTCATTGTCCATATTCCGCCCGAGACCACCTTTATTTTGCCAAAGTTTCCTCCACCGGGATTTATGGATATTCCAGATTGTGAGATGCTCCTCATCATCTCCTCCAACTGGACCTGTAAAACCTGCACCATCATAATTGGAACATCTAAGCTTGCCTGGATGTGAAGATGATAGGTGCAAGGTGCATGCATCCCCAACAATATCTATGTACCACTAATATAAATAATGGAAGTGGATGTATAGGGTACAAAGACATGCCTATCCAGAAGGGGAATCTAACGACCTCGGATCGGATATGGATGGTTCAGGCCTGTGGGAAAAGCCTCAGAGCCGCTTCCTTGAGGAGCCGCGGGTGACTCATGGGTTACGTCACTGTCAATATTCCGCCCAAGACCACCGTTATTTCGCCAAAGTCTCCTCCACTGAGGTTTATGGACGCTCCAGTCTGTGAGACGTTCCCCATCGTCTCCTCCAACTGGACCTGTAAAACCTGCACCATCGCAAATTAAACACCCAGGCTTGCCGGGTTGCGAAAGCGATAGGTGCAAGATGCATGTATCCCCTGACAATCTGTAATCTATCTCCTGACACCTAACCCCTAACCCTAACCCCCCTAACCCTAAACCTAACCCTAACCCCCCTAACCCCTAACCCTAACCCCTAACCCCTAACCCTAAACCTAACCCTAACCCCCCTAACCCTAAACCTAACCCCTAACCCTAACCTTGACAGAAATGGCAATAAAAAGGGAAGGAATGCAAAGGCGGGACTTAGGGGCTAACCTGTTAGCAGCTGCAACTGAGTAGGACAACAAAGCCAGGATAGGGCTAGCTACAAGGCTTAAGAACCGTTTATGGAGTAAAACAAAAGGAGGTCACCTCAAAATACTAAACGAAAGAAGGAAAAGGCACTAAGAATCTAATAAATTAAGGAATAATCGTGATAAATTTATTTTGATAAAAAGAACGAGAATAATAATACATAGGAAGCTAAAATAGCAGGACTAGGCTAACTTAGCCGTATACCTAAACAAGGATGTCAAATAGAGATAACAGTACCCCTCGAACAATCTAGAGATATAGGAAGCAGCGAGTATACCACATGATACTATACAAATTTGAATTTAAAAAGTAGAGAAAAGGGACAATAATTAATGTAACACCAAAGCAATAGAATTGACCCGTAAGTAGTTACAACGACCACTGTGTCCGCTGAACACTTAAATACAGTTACAAATCCATTATAAACTACAAAATGAACGCTCACGATGGGGGAATATCTGGCAATGACCTAAGGGCGATAATGAAGGTGTAAATAGAGATCCTTAACAAATGTAGAAACTACTTAATATATGAAGAGCGCTCCTACTAAGAGTGAATGAATAGAACAGATGCATTATGGGTAATAATAAAAACGACTAAAAAGAAAGCCAAACAAATATAGTGTAAATGTAAGAATAGGACAGAGATGCGGGAAAGACTGGCAATAAGATAAATACAAAAGATAACATATAATTACAGTTTTAAAGCTTATGTGAAGTAACGTCAATATAGGTAGTAATGGCATCACACAAATATATCTCTGGGACTGAAATCACTCTTTGGGAAGTTTTCACTGTGCTACAAATCAATAGGGAAAGTAAGGATAGGTATGGAAAATATTAGTAGGCCTAGGGAAAGACGACAGGACGATGAAGAAATTGGGAGGAATCTAAATCAGCAAAAAGTGAAGAAAGTAGAGACGAGCAGAAAGAGGCGGCAGGAGGACAACGAAGCGCCAACTGGAATTAAAAAGAAAAGCAAGAAGAAGAGCAGTACAACTAGAGCCAATGAGCACTTCTTTGCTTGAACTCTCATCCCTGTCAGGTTACAAAAGTTTTCAAGTTTTCTACTCTCCTCAATACGTTACCTGTGACCTCACCTAGGTCAGCTGCATTTAGTACTCTCGGTATGGCGTAAGTGTTGAATATCCTGATCTTCTGTGACAGTTTCAGAGGGGCGTTTGAGATGTTCTCCACCATTGGAATCACCTTCGGCATTACGATTCCTTTCTCAGGTCCAACCTGAACCCCCAGATACTTAACTGTTTCTCCTGCATCAATCATATGCATCTGCTTTTCTTTGATCTTCCAGGGTTCGCAGTTGTTCACCACCCCCTTGTGGATAAGGAATCCATGGCACTTCTTTGCTTGAACTCTCATCCCTGTCAGGTTACAAGTTTTCAAGAATTTTCAAGTTTACCTGCATATTATCCCAGCTGTCGCTTAGGATAACCAGATCATCGGCGAAGGCGAGGGCGGTGATCTTTCTTCCTCCGTATCGTAGGCCAGCTCCCTTTCTTTCGAGGGTGAAGATAAGTGGATCCACAGCCATGTTAAAGAGTATAGGTGATAGAGGGTCACCTTGTTTGACTCCAATCTGCATGTTTATGGGTTGCGTTACTTCTTTCCCACATCTTATTACAGTGGTGCATCCCTCATAAGCACTGCGTATTAATTTTATAATCAGTTTGTCAACTTTTCTTGCTTCCATGGCCCCCAGGATGTGCTCATGCGCCACCGTATCAAATGCCTTTTCAAAGTCAATAAAGGCGGCTGCCAGCGAGGATCCCTCACATCTTGCGCGTTCTAAAGCTTTGTGGAATATGATCAGATTTTCCGCACAGCCATTCAATTTTGCTAGGAAGCCTCGCTGCCGTGGGCTATTTGGGCATGCTATGACAAGCCTCATAGTTATTATTCTACCAAATAACCTTAGTACCATGGAGCCTATTGTTACTGGTCTCCATCCAGATATCTCTTTGAGCTCATCAGGGTCATTGGATTTAGGAATAAGCTTTGTCCAGCAGCTTTTTACTGCTGCTGGGATGTTTCCTCCAATTAGCCATGAGTTGTATATTTTAGCCAATTTCAATCCACGCAGATCCCATGCCTGTAGAGCCCTCTTATCAATACCATCGGGCCCAGGAGCTGTCCCATTCTTCATCTTGTTCAGATTTGTCCTGACTTCCTTGGGCATAATCAGATTGTAAAAGACAGTTATTTACTGGCTTACCTTGACTGAGGTTGCCCATCCCTCTGAACTCCACGTTTGCTTCCCATCTCTCCCTGAATGCCATCTCCATCACGTTTATAGGGATCTCACATTCACTATTATTTTTCTTGTCAAGTATTTTGGTTGCAAGCCTGGCTGGACTCTTGCTGTACAACAGTTGCATGTTGTGGTATCTCTCTCTTCTCCTTAGTTGTTCTCGCCATCTTGCTTCTCCCACTCTTCTTCCATCACTCTTAGGTTTCTTCCTCGGTGGCCCACTCTTCTTGCCAATCTCCTTGATGATTTCTGTAACAGATGACTCAACAATAGTATGATCAGTTTCGGGTATACTTACATGCGCTGCTATGCTCCTGATGTCATCTCCGTTCAGGCCAGTCTCCATACTGTTGAGCGCAGTCCTCAGTCTTTCTTCTGTTTTATCCTGATGGTCACATGTCTGCCTCTCATCAGGCTCGGTGTCATTAGGTTCTTCCTCATCTCTTGTTGCTGTTTCATTACCCCTAACCCCTACTGTTTTGTTCTTCACTAGTCGCCACTTGGTCCTTACTTGCTCATGGGTCTTACCTTTTCCTAATAATACAGCTACTTCCTCATAGGCTACTCTGCTTTCTGTTCTGCTTCTCATCAGCTCTATCAGTTCAGCGCTTTCTCTGGCACTCCATAACTTTGAATTCCTGCCACCTATGTCTATAGTCCCAGCTTAACTCGTCTTTTCTCTGTTCCATATGGCCGGGTGCTTGTGCCTTTTGTGCTGAGATAGTCTCAAGGAAAATTGTTTAGTCCAAATAATTTTTTTGATGATAATGCATTGAAGTGGAGGAACAAATCTGCAATGCAAAGCACTGAAATGAAACAACAAAAACAGTGCATCATATGACATTCCAAAGTACCATTGATTTATAGGGATAATGGCATCCAAATTGTGTTAACGGATTAATTGACTGAATTGACAAAATGTTTCATATTTCATTACCATACCAAACGCCATTATTCACTTCACGATTGGAGCTGAATGATTATACTAATCTAGCAATCTGCGTAAAAGAAAAACTTTAAAGAAACACACTAATTTTAAGTTAGCAGAAGAAGACTGTGTTTTTCAACAGGAAACATGGAGAGGACGCACGAGCAACCCAAAATGAGAACGTCCGTACAACTGTTGCTGACCAAACAGCAGACATGAAAATAGCTGAAAAGGAGGATGCAGATCCACCTTTGCACTGTAAGGAGGTTCTCTCAGTTGAAACGTTTGAGGAGACAGGTAAGATAAGCTTATTGACGCAATCGGACGTAATGGAAAGCATCCAATATTGATTGGAAAGATTATTGCTCGAGGAGCAATGCCATAAACCATAAGGAACTTTTTATATTGGTTTTATTGTCTCCATAAAAAAGTGAAAGCGTTTCAATTGAGAACAAACCTTCTTACAGGTTTTTTAAAGTAAACGATTAGAGAAAAAAGAGATTACAATGGATAGATATGTTACTAAATTTTAATTTTATGCCTGACTATTGGAAAATGTTGATTAAGAAAGTTTTAAAGGAGATGATTGGCAAACTCCAAAGACAATGGAATGTTACATTTGATAAAAAAGACTAGTAGTTTGGGATATTTTGAATTTCAAACAATTGAGTTTAATATGCAACGCGATACACATTGTTAATTGAATTGGGACTTGATTACTAAGCTTTTTATAAGTAATGAATTTTAATTGCCCTAAAGGAAAATTATGCTAGAAAATCTTAACCCTGATAAACAAGGGGTGGTTACAGTTTAGTGGGTTCAATTCTTTTCAGAATTATAAAAGTTTACATTTGTTTCTGGATATTAATTGATGTGAATGTAACTGTTGCAGAGAGCGGGAAAGCTGTTTTCCTGAGGAGAAAGCAGCCTGGTTTGCTCTTTGTATTTTCATATTTTTAGCAAGATTAGTTAATTGGTGTAATTGCAGGAAAGGAAAAATCAAATATAATTTTTGATCTTAACAAGGAAGCAACGATCACAATAGAATAACAGCTAAGATATCCACTTTTGACTGATAAAGCATTCAGATTATCACAAACAAAGTGATGGAATAAGTAAGATTGTTGTGATTTTTGTTCATTTGAGAACTAAGCCCAACCAAGTGGCCGTATGCAGGTGTTGAGCATGCGCTAAAGACGACAGCAGCTAAAGCAGCAGCGCAAACACTTACTGCACAGTATTCACAACAACAAAAACTGAGTCAAAAACAGTATTAATTGATATGCAAAACATTGCATCACATAAGGTAGAGATGCATCTATACAGAAAGAACACAGAACAGTCTGCAGAAGACCTGTACACAGCTAAAGGCCTAGCGTGCCTACCAAAAATTATTCTAAAATTGAGCCATGGATTGAACCATGTCTCAACAGGGGGGATGATGGACATGGTACAGTGTGTTCCATGTCCCAGAGGTCTGAATACCTACTTTTAAATTTTTTGTAGGATCTATTTGATTTGCTGCAGACATGGTGTGCAAGGTAACCTCGGGCCCAAACGAGGACAATGTCCAAAAGAGTGTGGGACTGGTAGAGCAAACAAACGTTCATGGAAGACCATTTCAACATCCTTTATGGGAAGGTGAAACATGACAAAAGGCTAAGGGCAAGGCAGATCTAATCACAGAATGGATGGTAACATGTTTGGAGAAACTTGTCCAAAGAACAGGCAAGCTGCCGTGATCCCCTTTTGTCTACTTTCCAGGAGGTGATGAAGCCAGGTGACTGGATGCTGATCCGAGTCATAAAAAGGAAGTCCTGGTCCTCTCCACGATTGGAAGACCCATTCGTGGCCCAACTCACCAACCTCCACTGCTGTAAAGACTGTTGAAATGTCAAAGTGGATTCACCAATGCCAAGTCAAGGTAGTTCGAGACACAGGTGACTCTGAGTAGACTGGAAGTTGGACGGTATCAAAACCCTTGTCCGTGAAAAACTCATCAGTCTACTCACCTGCCACGAGCACCCCTCACTTAACCTTGAGCTGCCATGGACTTTGCACCTCTACACATAGGCCACAGTGAAAGCTGTTGCCACTCACATCACAGTGACTGCACTGTCAGTGACTGCCTGGGTGTGTCTGAACGCCCCGCACACAGAGACTCGAGTTGGAATACAAGATGGTGACATACTCCTATCACAGAGGAGAGTAAATTGGTATGAAAAGGACAAACTGGAGAACTACTATGAAGAAGATCTGTGGTATCCTGACATCCTGAATTCACTGGGTCTAGACGTCACACTTAAATCTGCAGTTAGGCAGATGAGATGCATTCCCCTTAGCTCGTACTCTAGTTACTCGATTGATCGATAAAGCAGTGGGACCAGGCCCTAGAGGTCAGTATGCCCAGTTGTGCCAAACTGACCCCTCTGGACCCCTGCTGGGCACGTGGTCATGGATATACTAATGTAGTGCTTCTTTGTTTTCATACTAATATAGTTTTACATTTCATTTGACACTAACCTGTGTGGTGTTGTTGATGTGGTTTCTTTAGGAGACCAAGAGAGGGAATGAAGAATATGACATATTTTATTCATTCTTTTTAGTATAGCTGTTTCATTTTGATATCATATTTTACTCATTCTTTTTGTTGTGGCGGTCTAGTTTTAGTATCGCCACTGAAGGGTTCGGCTCCTGTTCTCAACTCAATTACGATATGAACAGAAGTATGGGTCTGAGACTCCTCACTTACAATGCTAACAAAAGGCTCTTTCTGAGATTCTTGTTTCAAGGTGGGATTCACACTGATAAGAGATCAGATGGAGGACTTCAAAGGGCAGAGGAAACAAAGAGCAGGGCGGAGGGTCGGGACTTCATAGGACCAGCGGAGACAGAGGTCTGGATGATGTGGATTCGAGGTTGGAAGATGTGAAGCCCAGAGAAACCCCCCTCACAGCAGCCCTGGACCAGCCCACATCTCATTATTAATCAGCGAATGAATATGCATTTTTGTTATACTATAACCGGGCAAACGCGGGTTTGGACAATGTCTTTTCCATCCTCCGCTTTGGGACATCAACACTCAGCGGGCTTATTCTTTGGGAAGGAGACCCGGAGCTCTGTATGAATCAATTTAAATGGAATAAATCATCTGTGGATAAACTCGCTCAACCCTGGTTTGTCTCCTCCGATGCTGAATGCTCTCCATTGTTAGACGGGAGATTACAGAGTTAAGGAATTGGAGTAAGGTGAAATATTTATAGTCTAACAATAGGAAGCTAAAATAGCAGGGCTAAGCTAACTTAGCCGTATACCTAAACAAGGATGTCAAATAGAGATAACAGTACCCCTCGAACAATATATAGATATAGGAAGCAGCGAGTATACCACATGATACGTCCGAGACCACTGTTATTTTGCCAAAGTCTCCTCCACCGGGGTTTATGGATATTCCAGATTGTGAGATGCTCCTCATCATCTCCTCCAACTGGACCTGTAAAACCCGCACCATCATAATTGGAACATCTAAGCTTGCCTGGATGTGAAGATGATAGGTGCAAGGTGCATGCATCCCAAACAATATCTATGTACCACTAACATAAATAATGGAAGCGGAAATGTATAGGGTACAAAGACATGCCTATCCAGGAGGGGATGAGTAACAATCTAACGAACTCTGATCGGATATGGATGGTTCAGGCCTATGGGAAAAGCCTCAGAGCCGCTTCCTTGAGGAGCCGCGGGTGACTCATGGGTTACGTCACTGTCCATATTCCGCCCAAGACCATCGTTATTTCGCCAAAGTCTCCTCCACTGAGGTTTATGGACGCTCCAGTCTGTGAGACGTTCCCCATCGTCTCCTCCAACTGGACCTGTAAAACCTGCACCATCGCAAATGAAACACCCAGGCTTGCCGGGTTGTGAAAGCGATAGGTGCAAAATGCATGTATCCCCTGACAATCTAATCTATCTCCTGACCCCTAACCCTAACCCTAACCCTAACCCTAACCCTAACCCTAACCCTAACCCTAACAGAAATGGCAATAAAAAGGGAAGGAATGCAAAGGCAGGACTTAGGGGCTAACCTGTTAGCAGCTGCAACTGAGTAGGACAACAAAGCCAGGATAGGGCTAGCTACAAGGCTTAAGAACCGTTTATGGAGTAAAACATAAGTAGGTCACCTCAAAATACTAAACGAAAGAAGGAAAAGGCACTAAGAATCTAATAAATTAAAGAATAATCGTGATAAATTTATTATGATAAAAAGAACAAGAATAATAATACATAGGAAGCTAAAATAGCAGGGCTAGGCTAACTTAACCGTGTACCTAAACAAGGATGTCAAATAGAGATAACAGTACCCCTCGAACAATAAAGAGATATAGAAAGCAGCGAGTATACCACATGATACTATACAAAGTTGAATTTAAAAAGTAGGGACAGGGGACAATAATTAATGTAACACCAATGCAATAGAATTGACCCGGAAGTAGTTACAACGACCACTGTGTCTGCTGAACACTTAAATACAGTTACAAATCCATTATAAACTACAAAATGAACGCTCACGATGGGGGAATATCTGGCAATGACCTATGGGCGATAATGAAGGTGTAAATAGAGATCCTTAACAAATGTAGAAACTACTTAATATATGAAGAGCGCTCCTACTAAGAGTGAATGAATAGAACAGATGCATTATGGGTAATAATAAAAACGCCTAAAAAGAAAGCCAAACAAATATAGTGTAAATGTAAGAATAGGACAGAGATGCGGGAAAGACTGGCAATAAAATAAATACAAAAGATAACATATAATAACAGTTTTAAAGCTTATGTGAAGTAACGTCAATCTGAAATTGGCTGGATGTGAAGAGAATAGGTGCAAGGTGCATGCATCCGCAACAATATCTATGTACCACTAATATAAATAATGGAAGCGGAAATGTATAGGGTACAAAGACATGCCTATCCAGAAGGGGATGAGTAACAATCTAACGAACTTGGATCGGATATGGATGGTTCAGGCCTATGGGAAAAGCCTCAGAGCCGCTTCCTTGAGGAGCCGCGGGTGACTCATGGGTTACGTCACTGACCATATTCCGCCCAAAACCACCGTTATTTCGCCAAAGTCTCCTCCACTGAGGTTTATGGACACTCCAGTCTGTGAGACGTTCCCCATCGTCTCCTCCAACTGGACCTGTAAAACCTGCACCATCGCAAATGAAACACCCAGGCTTGCCAGGTTGTGAAAGTGATAGGTGCAAAATGCATGTATCCCCTGACAATCTAATCTATCTCCTGACCCCTAACCCTAACCCTAACCCTAACCCTAACCCTAACCCTATCCCTAACCCTAACCCTAACCCTAACCCTAACCCTAACCCTAACCCTAACCCTAACCCTAACCCTAACCCTAACCCTAACCCTAACCCTAACCCTAACCCTAACCCTAACCCTAACCCTAACCCTAACCCTAACCCTAACCCTAACCCTAACCCTAACCCTAACCCTAACCCTAACCCTAACCCTAACCCTAACCCTAACCCTAACCCTAACCCTAACCCTAACCCTAACCCTAACCCTAACCCTAACCCTAACCCTAACCCTAACCCTAACCCTAACCCTAACCCTAACCCTAACCCTAACCCTAACCCTAACCCTAACCCTAACCCTAACCCTAACCCTAACCCTAACCCTAACCCTAACCCTAACCCTAACCCTAACCCTAACCCTAACCCTAAACCTGACAGAAATGGCAATAAAAAGGGATGGAATGCAAAGGCAGGACTTAGGGGCTAACCTGTTAGCAGCTGCAACTGAGTAGGACAACAAAGCTAGGATAGGGCTAGCTACAAGGCTTAAGAACCGTTTATGGAGTAAAACATAAGTAGGTCACCTCAAAATACTAAACGAAAGAAGGAAAAGGCACTAAGAATCTAATAAATTAAGGAATAATCGTGATAAATTTATTATGATAAAAAGAACGAGAATAATAATACATAGGAAGCTAAAATAGCAGGGCTAGGCTAACTTAGCCGTATACCTAAACAAGGATGTCAAATAGAGATAACAGTACCCCTCGAACAATATAGAGATATAGGAAGCAGCGAGTATACCACATGATACTATACAAAGTTGAATTTAAAAAGTAGGGACAAGGGACAATAATTAATGTAACACCAATGCAATAGAATTGACCCGGAAGTAGCTACAACGACCACTGTGTCTGCTGAACACTTAAATACAGTTACAAATCCATTATAAACTACAAAATGAACACTCACGATGGGGGAATATCTGGCAATGACCAATGGGCGATAATGAAGGTGTAAATAGAGATCCTTAACAAATGTAGAAACTACTTGATATATGAAGAGCGCTCCTACTTAGAGTGAATGAATAGAACAGATTAATTATGGGTAATTATAAAAACGACTAAAAAGAAAGCCAAAAAAATGTAGTGTAAATGTAAGAATAGGACAGAGATGCCGGACAGACTGGCAATAAAATAAATACAAAAGATAACGTATAATAACAGTTTTAAAGCTTATGTGAAGTAACGTCAATATAGGTAGTAATGGCATCACACAAATATATCTGTGGGACTGAAATCGCTCTTTGGGAAGTTTTCACTGCGCTACAAATCAATAGGGAAAGTAAGGATAGGTATGGAGAATACTAGAAGGCCTAGGGAAAGATGACAGGACGATGAAGAATTTGGGAGGAACCTAAATCAGCAAAAAGTGAAGAAAGTAGAGACGAGCAGAAAGAGGCAGCAGGAGGACAATGAAGCGCCAACTGGAATTAAAAAGAAAAGCAAGAAGAGCAGTACAACTAGAGCCAATGAGCGGGAAAGTGAAGGTGACGCAGGCCATGGTAGTACAAAATGCCATGTGCGCCCCCTAGAAGCGACAGAAAGAAGTAGGGTGAGCAACTTGGATAATGTAGAAGAGAGGGGTCTAGAAGGAAACTGTAGTCAAGGGGGGGTGGCTGCTCAACAATGGGTGGGGAGGAGCATTACAATACACATTCCGCTGAGTAGCCAAAAATGTCCGCTATGCAGCGAAGGAGTGGGGGGAGTGCTAGCCCTAGGCAAACACTTAAAAAAACAGCATGGTAAGCCTAACGTATTATATGAGTGTAGGAAATGTAAGAGGAAGGGAACAAATGGGCATGCCATAGCATGCCATGTACCAAAATGTGGAGGAGATGAAGATCTAGGGCAGGGAAGAGGGGAATTCATCTGTGAGGATTGCAATGGTAAGTTTGAAACGGAGGTGGGACTATCTCAGCACAAAAGACACAAGCACCTGGCCATATGGAACAGAAAAAAGACGAGTAAGGCTGGGACTATAGACATAGGTGGAAGGAATTCAAAGTTATGGAGTGCCAGAGAAAGCGCTGAACTGATAGAGCTGATGAGAAGCAGAACAGAAAGCAGAGTAGCCTATGAGGAAGTAGCTGCATTATTAGGAAAGGTAAGACCCGTGAGCAAGTAAGGACCAAGTGGCGACTAATGAAGAACAAAACAGTAGGGGTTAGGGGTAATGAAACAGCAACAAGAGATGAGGAAGAACCTAATGACACCGAGCCTGATGAGAGGCAGACATGTGACCATTGGAATAAAACAGAAGAAAGACTGAGGACTGCGCTCAACAGTATGGAGACTGGCCTGAACGGAGATGACATCAGGAGCATAGCAGCGCATGTAAGTATATCCGAAACTAATCATACCATTGTTGAGTCATCTGTTACAGAAATCATCAAGGAGATAGGCAAGAAGAGTGGGCCACCGAGGAAGAAACCTAAGAGTGATGGAAGAAGAGTGGGAGAAGCAAGATGGCGAGAACAACTAAGGAGAAGAGAGAGATACCACAACATGCAACTGTTGTACAGCAAGAGTCCAGCCAGGCTTGCAACCAAAATACTTGACAAGAAAAATAATAGTGAATGTGAGATCCCTATAAATGTGATGGAGATGGCATTCAGGGAGAGATGGGAAGCAAACGTGGAGTTCAGGGGGATGGGCAACCTCAGTCAAGGTAAGCCAGTAAATAACTCTGTCTTCTATAACCTGATTATGCCCAGGGAAATCAAGGTGAACCTGAGTAAGATGAAGAACGGGACAGCTCCTGGGCCCGATGGTGTGGATAAGAGGGCTCTACAGTCATGGGATCCACGTGGAATCAAATTAGCTAAAATCTATAACACATGGCTAATTGGGGGGAAAATTCCAACAGCAGTAAAAAGTTGCAAAAGATAACATATAATAACAGTTTTAAAGCTTATGTGAAGTAACGTCAATCTGAAATTGGCTGGATGTGAAGAGAATAGGTGCAAGGTGCATGCATCCCCAACAATATCTATGTACCACTAATATAAATAATGGAAGCGGAAATGTATAGGGTACAAAGACATGCCTATCCAGAAGGGGATGAGTAACAATCTAACGAACTTGGATCGGATATGGATGGTTCAGGCCTATGGGAAAAGCCTCAGAGCCGCTTCCTTGAGGAGCCGCGGGTGACTCATGGGTTACGTCACTGACCATATTCCGCCCAAAACCACCGTTATTTCGCCAAAGTCTCCTCCACTGAGGTTTATGGACACTCCAGTCTGTGAGACGTTCCCCATCGTCTCCTCCAACTGGACCTGTAAAACCTGCACCATCGCAAATGAAACACCCAGGCTTGCCAGGTTGTGAAAGTGATAGGTGCAAAATGCATGTATCCCCTGACAATCTAATCTATCTCCTGACCCCTAACCCTAACCCTAACCCTAACCCTAACCCTAACCCTATCCCTAACCCTAACCCTAACCCTAACCCTAACCCTAACCCTAACCCTAACCCTAACCCTAACCCTAACCCTAACCCTAACCCTAACCCTAACCCTAACCCTAACCCTAACCCTAACCCTAACCCTAACCCTAACCCTAACCCTAACCCTAACCCTAACCCTAACCCTAACCCTAACCCTAACCCTAACCCTAACCCTAACCCTAACCCTAACCCTAACCCTAACCCTAACCCTAACCCTAACCCTAACCCTAACCCTAACCCTAACCCTAACCCTAACCCTAACCCTAACCCTAACCCTAACCCTAACCCTAACCCTAACCCTAACCCTAACCCTAACCCTAACCCTAAACCTGACAGAAATGGCAATAAAAAGGGATGGAATGCAAAGGCAGGACTTAGGGGCTAACCTGTTAGCAGCTGCAACTGAGTAGGACAACAAAGCTAGGATAGGGCTAGCTACAAGGCTTAAGAACCGTTTATGGAGTAAAACATAAGTAGGTCACCTCAAAATACTAAACGAAAGAAGGAAAAGGCACTAAGAATCTAATAAATTAAGGAATAATCGTGATAAATTTATTATGATAAAAAGAACGAGAATAATAATACATAGGAAGCTAAAATAGCAGGGCTAGGCTAACTTAGCCGTATACCTAAACAAGGATGTCAAATAGAGATAACAGTACCCCTCGAACAATATAGAGATATAGGAAGCAGCGAGTATACCACATGATACTATACAAAGTTGAATTTAAAAAGTAGGGACAAGGGACAATAATTAATGTAACACCAATGCAATAGAATTGACCCGGAAGTAGCTACAACGACCACTGTGTCTGCTGAACACTTAAATACAGTTACAAATCCATTATAAACTACAAAATGAACACTCACGATGGGGGAATATCTGGCAATGACCAATGGGCGATAATGAAGGTGTAAATAGAGATCCTTAACAAATGTAGAAACTACTTGATATATGAAGAGCGCTCCTACTTAGAGTGAATGAATAGAACAGATTAATTATGGGTAATTATAAAAACGACTAAAAAGAAAGCCAAAAAAATGTAGTGTAAATGTAAGAATAGGACAGAGATGCCGGACAGACTGGCAATAAAATAAATACAAAAGATAACGTATAATAACAGTTTTAAAGCTTATGTGAAGTAACGTCAATATAGGTAGTAATGGCATCACACAAATATATCTGTGGGACTGAAATCGCTCTTTGGGAAGTTTTCACTGCGCTACAAATCAATAGGGAAAGTAAGGATAGGTATGGAGAATACTAGAAGGCCTAGGGAAAGATGACAGGACGATGAAGAATTTGGGAGGAACCTAAATCAGCAAAAAGTGAAGAAAGTAGAGACGAGCAGAAAGAGGCAGCAGGAGGACAATGAAGCGCCAACTGGAATTAAAAAGAAAAGCAAGAAGAGCAGTACAACTAGAGCCAATGAGCGGGAAAGTGAAGGTGACGCAGGCCATGGTAGTACAAAATGCCATGTGCGCCCCCTAGAAGCGACAGAAAGAAGTAGGGTGAGCAACTTGGATAATGTAGAAGAGAGGGGTCTAGAAGGAAACTGTAGTCAAGGGGGGGTGGCTGCTCAACAATGGGTGGGGAGGAGCATTACAATACACATTCCGCTGAGTAGCCAAAAATGTCCGCTATGCAGCGAAGGAGTGGGGGGAGTGCTAGCCCTAGGCAAACACTTAAAAAAACAGCATGGTAAGCCTAACGTATTATATGAGTGTAGGAAATGTAAGAGGAAGGGAACAAATGGGCATGCCATAGCATGCCATGTACCAAAATGTGGAGGAGATGAAGATCTAGGGCAGGGAAGAGGGGAATTCATCTGTGAGGATTGCAATGGTAAGTTTGAAACGGAGGTGGGACTATCTCAGCACAAAAGACACAAGCACCTGGCCATATGGAACAGAAAAAAGACGAGTAAGGCTGGGACTATAGACATAGGTGGAAGGAATTCAAAGTTATGGAGTGCCAGAGAAAGCGCTGAACTGATAGAGCTGATGAGAAGCAGAACAGAAAGCAGAGTAGCCTATGAGGAAGTAGCTGCATTATTAGGAAAGGTAAGACCCGTGAGCAAGTAAGGACCAAGTGGCGACTAATGAAGAACAAAACAGTAGGGGTTAGGGGTAATGAAACAGCAACAAGAGATGAGGAAGAACCTAATGACACCGAGCCTGATGAGAGGCAGACATGTGACCATTGGAATAAAACAGAAGAAAGACTGAGGACTGCGCTCAACAGTATGGAGACTGGCCTGAACGGAGATGACATCAGGAGCATAGCAGCGCATGTAAGTATATCCGAAACTAATCATACCATTGTTGAGTCATCTGTTACAGAAATCATCAAGGAGATAGGCAAGAAGAGTGGGCCACCGAGGAAGAAACCTAAGAGTGATGGAAGAAGAGTGGGAGAAGCAAGATGGCGAGAACAACTAAGGAGAAGAGAGAGATACCACAACATGCAACTGTTGTACAGCAAGAGTCCAGCCAGGCTTGCAACCAAAATACTTGACAAGAAAAATAATAGTGAATGTGAGATCCCTATAAATGTGATGGAGATGGCATTCAGGGAGAGATGGGAAGCAAACGTGGAGTTCAGGGGGATGGGCAACCTCAGTCAAGGTAAGCCAGTAAATAACTCTGTCTTCTATAACCTGATTATGCCCAGGGAAATCAAGGTGAACCTGAGTAAGATGAAGAACGGGACAGCTCCTGGGCCCGATGGTGTGGATAAGAGGGCTCTACAGTCATGGGATCCACGTGGAATCAAATTAGCTAAAATCTATAACACATGGCTAATTGGGGGGAAAATTCCAACAGCAGTAAAAAGTTGCTGGACAAAGCTAATCCCTAAATCCAATAAAAATGAGGAACTAAAAGAAATATCTGGATGGAGACCAGTAACAATAGGCTCCATGTTACTAAGACTATTTGGCAGAATAATAACGATGAGACTTGTCCTAGCTTGCCTGAATAACCCACGCCAGCGAGGCTTCCTAGCGAAGTCGGATGGGTGTGCGGAAAATTTGATTATTCTCCAAAAAGCTGTAGAATGCGCAAGATATGAGGGATCCTCGCTGGCAGCCGCCTTTATTGACTTTGAAAAGGCATTTGATACGGTGGCGCAGGAGCACATCCTGGGGGCCATGGAAGCAAGAAAAGTTGACAAACTGATTATAAAATTAATATGCAGTGCTTATGAGGGATGCACCACTGTAATAAGATGTGGGAAAGAAGTAACGCAACCCATAAACATGCAGATTGGAGTCAAACAAGGTGACCCTCTATCACCTATACTCTTTAACATGGCTGTGGATCCACTTATCTTCACCCTCGAAAGAAAGGGAGCTGGCCTACGATACGGAGGAGGAAAGATCACCGCCCTCGCCTTCGCCGATGATCTGGTTATCCTAAGCGACAGCTGGGATAATATGCAGGTAAACTTGAAAATTCTTGAAAACTTTTGTAACCTGACAGGAATGAGAGTTCAAGCAAAGAAGTGCCATGGATTCCTTATCCACAAGGGGGTGGTCAACAACTGCGAACCCTGGAAGATCAAAGGAAAGCAGATGCATATGATTGATGCAGGAGAAACAGTATCTGGGGGTTCAGGTTGGACCTGAGAAAGGAATCGTAATGCCGAAGGTGATTCCAATGGTAGAGGAGTGGGTGGAGAACATCTCAAACGCCCCTCTGAAACCGTCACAGAAGATCAGGATATTCTACACTTACGGCATACCGAGAGTACTAAATGCAGCTGACCTAGGTGAGGTCACAGGTAACGTATTGAGGAGAGTAGATGAAATAATAAGAAAAGCAGTCAAGGAATGGCTTCACCTGCATGCGTCTACATGCAACGGTTTGCTATATGCAAGAGTGAAAGATGGAGGACTAGCTACCACTCGGCTTGCACGAGCTATCCCCATCCTAAGAGTAAAACGCATATGTAAGATGGCAGCTAAAGGAGATAGGATCATCAAGGAAACAGTGATCCGAGTCATGAAGAGTAAGAGGTGGAGAGAGATGTGGAGAGCTGCTGGAGGTAAGTATGAGAACTTACCAACCATAAACAAAGAAGGAAAGGTCATCAGCCAACCGGGTGGAGAAGTCACCTATCCCAACTGGTGAAATGAAGAAAGTGAAAATTGGAGTGGCCTGAAGGTCCAGGGCATTGGCGCTACACTCTTCAGAAATGACAGGTATAGTAATGCTCTATAAGTCCCCCACTCGAGTCCGTGAGTGATAAAGACTCAGAATGACAATAAAGGAACCGGAGAAGAGCTACGATATGCTCCTGATGTGAATAGGTTCCTGAGTGGACAAGTCCCCCACTCGAATCCATCAATGATGAAGGCTCAGGATGATGGTCAAGGGCGATACATACCACTACCATAAATAATGGAAGTGGATTTGTGTAGGGTACAGAGACATGCCTATCAAGGAGGTGATGAGTAACAATCTAACGACCTCGGAACAGGAATGGATGATTCAGGCCTATGGGAAAAGCCTCAGAGCCGCTTCCTTGATAAACCGTGGGTTTATCTCCCCCACTGGGATCTACAGGTGTTCCGAGTTGTGGGATGTGCCCCATCATCCCCCCCCAACTGGACCTGTAAGCCCGCACCATCGCAACCGAGACAGCCAAGTTGGCCTGGATTGGGAACGATAGGTGCAAGGTGCATGCATCCCCTGAAAACTTTATATGACTAACACAAATAATGGAAGGGATGTTCCAGGTTGTGAGATGCTCCCCATACTCTCCCCCAACTGGAACTTCTCAACCTATACCATCACAACTAGAGATCCGAGCATGCTTGGATGTGAAGGTGATAGGTGATAGGCTCTTACATCCCCAACAAATGAACAAAGAAACAAATAAACAAACCCATGTACCACTAATGGAATAGTGGAAGGTGCGGAATGGAAGATACAATGAGGTGCCTGAGTGAGGGAGATGAGTAACAATTTAGCGATCTCGGAGTGGACATGGATAGTTCAGGCCTTTGGGAAAAGCCTCAGAGCCGCTCCCTTGAGGAGCCGCGGGTGACTCATGGGTTACATCACTGTCCATATGCCGCCCGAGACCACCGTTATTTTGCCAAAGTCTCCTCCGCTGGGACTTATGGATGGTCCGGGTGTGAGATGCTCCTATCATCTCCAGCCGGAGCTCCATTACCCACACCATCATGTCTGGAACATCAAGGCTGGTCTGGATGTGAAGACGATAGGTGTGAGGTTCATGCATCTGTTAAGTACTTATGTACCACTAACTGAAGTAATGAGAGTGGAACTGTGTAGGGTACAAAGACATGCCTATCCGGAAGGAGATGAGTAACAATCTAATGACCTCGGATCGGGAAAAGCCTCAGAGCCGCTTCCTTGAAGAGCCGCGGGTGACTCATGGGTTACGTCATTGTCCATATTCCGCCCGAAACCACCGTTATTTCGCCAAAATCTCCTCCGCCGGGATTTATGGATACTCCAGCTTGTGGGATGTTCCTCATCGCCTCCAACTGGACTCGTAAAACCCGCACCATCATAGATACAACATCTAAGCTTGCCTGGATGTGATGATGATAGGTGCAAGGTGCATGCATCCCCAACAATACCTATATACCACTGACATAAATAATGTAGTGGAAGTTATGTAGGGTACAAAGACATGCCTATCCAGGAGGAGATGAGTAACAATTTAACGACCTCGGATCGGGTATGGATGGTTCAGGCCCATGGGAAAAGCCTCAGAGCCGCTTCCTTGAGGAGCCGCGGGTGACTCATGGGTTACGTCATTGTCCAGTCTCTGTCCGAGACCACCGTTATTTCGCCAAAATTTCCTCCACCGGGATCTATGGATACTCCAGATTATGGGATGCTCCTCATCATCTCCTCCAACTGGACCCGTAAAACCCGCACCATCATAGCCATAACATCTAAGCCTGCCTGGATGTGACGATGATAGGTGCAAGGTGCATGCATCCCCAACAATATCTATGTACCACTGACATAAATAATGTGGTGGAAATGTGTAGGGTACAAAGACATGCCTATCCGGAAGGAGATGAGTAACAATCTAATGACCTCGGATCGGGTATGGATGGTTCAGGCCCATGGGAAAAGCCTCAGAGCCGCTTCCTTGAAGAGCCGCGGGTGACTCATGGGTTACGTCATTGTCCATATTCCGCCCGAAACCACCGTTATTTCGCCAAAATCTCCTCCGCCGGGATTTATGGATACTCCAGATTGTGGGATGTTCCTCATCGCCTCCAACTGGACTCGTAAAACCCGCACCATCATAGATACAACATCTAGGCTTGCCTGG
Source organism: Stigmatopora nigra (assembly GCF_051989575.1). NCBI lineage: Eukaryota > Metazoa > Chordata > Actinopteri > Syngnathiformes > Syngnathidae > Stigmatopora > Stigmatopora nigra. Next base: position 13,329,132 of record NC_135521.1, read on the forward strand.
ATGTGATGATGAGAGGTGCAAGGTGCATGGATCCCCTAGTGGTGTGTAATCTATCAACTGGCGGATAACGATAGTTAAGATAATGAATGGATAGGCAGGAGATAGGGGCTAACATGCTAATAGCAACAACTGATTAGGGCGACCATGATAGGGCAGGGTCAGCCAAAAGACTCAAGAGCTGCTTATGTTAAAACATAAATAGATCACCCCTTTAAGACTAATTATAAGAAGGAAAAGGCGTTAAGATTATAAAAAGATATAAATAGAGTAAAATGATAAAATAAAAATAAAGTAAAAGTAAACTAAGATGTAATCGTGATAGTTCGTTATGACAAAAATGAGTGAGGTAATAATACATATGAAGATAAGTAGCAAGGGCAGGCAACCTAGCTGAATACCCATACATGTCAAAAAGGTATTAATACCATACAATAATAGCAAAGGTAGAAACTACTCAGTATATATGTAAAGCGCTCTTACTATGAGGTTTAAGTAGAACAGTTGCATCATGGGTAATGATAGAAACGACCTAAAAGGAAGCCAAACAAATATAATGCAAAAGTAAGAACAGGGCTGAATTGCGAGATTGACTAGTAATAGAATTTAGTATAAAGATAACATGTAGTAGTAACTTAAAGCGTATGTCAAGTAACATCAATATAGATAGTAATGGTACACCACAAGTAGCCTGTGAAACATGAACCGCCCTTTGGAAATTTTTCACTGTGCTATAAATAGATAGGGAAAGTAAGGATAGTCATGGAAAGTTCTGGAGGGCCTAGGGAAAGACAGCAGGATGAGGGAGTTTTTGAAGGTAACCTGAGTCAACTAAGAGCTAGGAATACAAAGCTGAGTAGGAAGAGGCGGCATGAGGACACTGAAGAGCCAACTGGAACTAAAAAGAAAAGCAAAAAGAAGAGCAGTTCAGCTAGGGCCAATGAGCAGGGGAACGATAATGAGGCAGGCCTTGGTAGTACAGAATGCCAAGAGCCCCCCACGGAAGCGACAGCAAGGATTGGGGTAAGCAACCTTGATAATATTGAAGAGAGAAATATAGAAGAAATGTATAGTCAAGGGGGGATGGGTGCTCGACGACGGGCGGGGGAGTGCGTTACAATACACATCCCGCTAATCAGCCCAAAGTGTCCTCTATGTAACAAAGGAACGGGGGGAGTAATGGCCCTGGGTAAACACTTGAAAAGACAGCACGATAAGCCCAAAGTATTGTACGAGTGCAGGAAATGTAAGAGGAAGGGGACTAATGGGCATGCAATAGCATGCCACGTACCCAAGTGTGGAGGAAATGAAGACCCAGGGCAGGAAAGAGGAGAATTTGTATGTGAGGATTGTAATGGCAAATTTGAAACAAAGATGGGACTATCCCAGCACAAGAGGCACAAGCACCCAGCCACATGGAACAGTGAAAAAGTGAGTAAGGCTGGGTCACTAGACATAGGTGGAAGAAATTCCAAGCTGTGGAGTGCCAGGGAAAGTGCTGAACTTATAGAACTAATGAGGAATAGAGCAGAAAGCAGAGCAGCCTACCATGAAGTAGCTGCATTACTGGGGAAAGGTAAGACCCGGGAACAAGTGAGGACCAAATGGCGACTAATGAAAAGTAAGATAGGTGGAGCTAGGCCTGATGAAACAACAAGAGGAGTGGAAAAGGATGGCAATGACAGTGAGCTTACTGAGAGGCTGGTTCACGACCATCCTGATACAGCAGAAGGGAAACTGAGAGCCGCGCTCAGCAGTACGGAGACCGGACTGAGCGGAGACGACATCAGGAGCATAGCGGCTCATGTAAGTATATCTGAAACCGATCATACAAAAATCCAGCCAGACTTGCAACCAAAATATTGGACAAGAAAAACAATAGTGAATGTGAGATCCCTGTGAATGTGGTGGAAACTGCATTCAGGGAAAGATGGGAAGCAAGCGTGGAGTTCAGAGGGATGAGCAACCTCAATCAAGGTAAGCCAGCGAATAACTCTGTCTTCTATAACCTGATTATGCCCAGGGAAATCAAGGTGAACCTGAGTAAGATGAAGAACGGGACCGCTCCTGGGCCCGATGGTGTGGATAAGAGGGCTCTACAGTCATGTGATCCACGTGGAATCAAATTAGCTAAAATTTATAACACATGGCTAATTGGGGGGAAAATTCCATCAGCAGTAAAAAGTTGCTGGACAAAGCTAATCCCTAAATCCAATAACCATGAGGAACTAAAAGAAATATCTGGATGGAGACCAGTAACAATAGGCTCCATGTTACTAAGACTATTTGGCAGAATAATAACGATGAGACTCGTCCTAGCTTGCCTGAATAACCCACGCCAGCGAGGCTTCCTAGCGAAGTCGGATGGGTGTGCGGAAAATTTGATTATTCTCCAAAAAGCTGTAGAACGGGCAAGATATGAAGGATCTTCGCTAGCTACTGTCTTTATCGATTTTGAAAAGGCATTTGATACAGTGGCACATGAGCACATTTTGGGTGCCATGGAGGCGAGGAAAGTTGACAAGCTGATCATAAAATTAATTCAAAGTGCTTATGAAGGATGCACCACTATAATTAAATGTGGGAAAGAGGTAACGCAACCCATAAGCATGCGAATTGGAGTCAAACAGGGCGACCCTTTGTCACCTATACTGTTTAACATGGCTGTGGATCCACTTATCTTCACCCTCGAAAGAAAGGGAGCCGGCCTGCGATATGGAGAAGAAAAGATCACCGCCCTCGCCTTCGCCGATGACCTGGTTATCCTAAGCGACAGCTGGGATAATATGCAGGTAAACTTGAAAATTCTTGAAAACTTTTGTAACCTGACAGGAATGAGAGTTCAAGCAAAGAAGTGCCATGGATTCCTTATCCACAAGGGGGTGGTCAACAACTGCGAACCCTGGAAGATCAAAGGAAAGCAGATGCATATGATTGATGCAGGAGAAACAGTATCTGGGGGTTCAGGTTGGACCTGAGAAAGGAATCGTAATGCCGAAGGTGATTCCAATGGTAGAGGAGTGGGTGGAGAACATCTCAAACGCCCCTCTGAAACCGTCACAGAAGATCAGGATATTCTACACTTACGGCATACCGAGAGTACTAAATGCAGCTGACCTAGGTGAGGTCACAGGTAACGTATTGAGGAGAGTAGATGAAATAATAAGAAAAGCAGTCAAGGAATGGCTTCACCTGCATGCGTCTACATGCAACGGTTTGCTATATGCAAGAGTGAAAGATGGAGGACTAGCTACCACTCGGCTTGCACGAGCTATCCCCATCCTAAGAGTAAAACGCATATGTAAGATGGCAGCTAAAGGAGATAGGATCATCAAGGAAACAGTGATCCGAGTCATGAAGAGTAAGAGGTGGAGAGAGATGTGGAGAGCTGCTGGAGGTAAGTATGAGAACTTACCAACCATAAACAAAGAAGGAAAGGTCATCAGCCAACCGGGTGGAGAAGTCACCTATCCCAACTGGTGAAATGAAGAAAGTGAAAATTGGAGTGGCCTGAAGGTCCAGGGCATTGGCGCTACACTCTTCAGAAATGACAGGTATAGTAATGCTCTATAAGTCCCCCACTCGAGTCCGTGAGTGATAAAGACTCAGAATGACAATAAAGGAACCGGAGAAGAGCTACGATATGCTCCTGATGTGAATAGGTTCCTGAGTGGACAAGTCCCCCACTCGAATCCATCAATGATGAAGGCTCAGGATGATGGTCAAGGGCGATACATACCACTACCATAAATAATGGAAGTGGATTTGTGTAGGGTACAGAGACATGCCTATCAAGGAGGTGATGAGTAACAATCTAACGACCTCGGAACAGGAATGGATGATTCAGGCCTATGGGAAAAGCCTCAGAGCCGCTTCCTTGATAAACCGTGGGTTTATCTCCCCCACTGGGATCTACAGGTGTTCCGAGTTGTGGGATGTGCCCCATCATCCCCCCCCAACTGGACCTGTAAGCCCGCACCATCGCAACCGAGACAGCCAAGTTGGCCTGGATTGGGAACGATAGGTGCAAGGTGCATGCATCCCCTGAAAACTTTATATGACTAACACAAATAATGGAAGGGATGTTCCAGGTTGTGAGATGCTCCCCATACTCTCCCCCAACTGGAACTTCTCAACCTATACCATCACAACTAGAGATCCGAGCATGCTTGGATGTGAAGGTGATAGGTGATAGGCTCTTACATCCCCAACAAATGAACAAAGAAACAAATAAACAAACCCATGTACCACTAATGGAATAGTGGAAGGTGCGGAATGGAAGATACAATGAGGTGCCTGAGTGAGGGAGATGAGTAACAATTTAGCGATCTCGGAGTGGACATGGATAGTTCAGGCCTTTGGGAAAAGCCTCAGAGCCGCTCCCTTGAGGAGCCGCGGGTGACTCATGGGTTACATCACTGTCCATATGCCGCCCGAGACCACCGTTATTTTGCCAAAGTCTCCTCCGCTGGGACTTATGGATGGTCCGGGTGTGAGATGCTCCTATCATCTCCAGCCGGAGCTCCATTACCCACACCATCATGTCTGGAACATCAAGGCTGGTCTGGATGTGAAGACGATAGGTGTGAGGTTCATGCATCTGTTAAGTACTTATGTACCACTAACTGAAGTAATGAGAGTGGAACTGTGTAGGGTACAAAGACATGCCTATCCGGAAGGAGATGAGTAACAATCTAATGACCTCGGATCGGGAAAAGCCTCAGAGCCGCTTCCTTGAAGAGCCGCGGGTGACTCATGGGTTACGTCATTGTCCATATTCCGCCCGAAACCACCGTTATTTCGCCAAAATCTCCTCCGCCGGGATTTATGGATACTCCAGCTTGTGGGATGTTCCTCATCGCCTCCAACTGGACTCGTAAAACCCGCACCATCATAGATACAACATCTAAGCTTGCCTGGATGTGATGATGATAGGTGCAAGGTGCATGCATCCCCAACAATACCTATATACCACTGACATAAATAATGTAGTGGAAGTTATGTAGGGTACAAAGACATGCCTATCCAGGAGGAGATGAGTAACAATTTAACGACCTCGGATCGGGTATGGATGGTTCAGGCCCATGGGAAAAGCCTCAGAGCCGCTTCCTTGAGGAGCCGCGGGTGACTCATGGGTTACGTCATTGTCCAGTCTCTGTCCGAGACCACCGTTATTTCGCCAAAATTTCCTCCACCGGGATCTATGGATACTCCAGATTATGGGATGCTCCTCATCATCTCCTCCAACTGGACCCGTAAAACCCGCACCATCATAGCCATAACATCTAAGCCTGCCTGGATGTGACGATGATAGGTGCAAGGTGCATGCATCCCCAACAATATCTATGTACCACTGACATAAATAATGTGGTGGAAATGTGTAGGGTACAAAGACATGCCTATCCGGAAGGAGATGAGTAACAATCTAATGACCTCGGATCGGGTATGGATGGTTCAGGCCCATGGGAAAAGCCTCAGAGCCGCTTCCTTGAAGAGCCGCGGGTGACTCATGGGTTACGTCATTGTCCATATTCCGCCCGAAACCACCGTTATTTCGCCAAAATCTCCTCCGCCGGGATTTATGGATACTCCAGATTGTGGGATGTTCCTCATCGCCTCCAACTGGACTCGTAAAACCCGCACCATCATAGATACAACATCTAGGCTTGCCTGGATGTGATGATGAGAGGTGCAAGGTGCATGGATCCCCTAGTGGTGTGTAATCTATCAACTGGCGGATAACGATAGTTAAGATAATGAATGGATAGGCAGGAGATAGGGGCTAACATGCTAATAGCAACAACTGATTAGGGCGACCATGATAGGGCAGGGTCAGCCAAAAGACTCAAGAGCTGCTTATGTTAAAACATAAATAGATCACCCCTTTAAGACTAATTATAAGAAGGAAAAGGCGTTAAGATTATAAAAAGATATAAATAGAGTAAAATGATAAAATAAAAATAAAGTAAAAGTAAACTAAGATGTAATCGTGATAGTTCGTTATGACAAAAATGAGTGAGGTAATAATACATATGAAGATAAGTAGCAAGGGCAGGCAACCTAGCTGAATACCCATACATGTCAAAAAGGTATTAATACCATACAATAATAGCAAAGGTAGAAACTACTCAGTATATATGTAAAGCGCTCTTACTATGAGGTTTAAGTAGAACAGTTGCATCATGGGTAATGATAGAAACGACCTAAAAGGAAGCCAAACAAATATAATGCAAAAGTAAGAACAGGGCTGAATTGCGAGATTGACTAGTAATAGAATTTAGTATAAAGATAACATGTAGTAGTAACTTAAAGCGTATGTCAAGTAACATCAATATAGATAGTAATGGTACACCACAAGTAGCCTGTGAAACATGAACCGCCCTTTGGAAATTTTTCACTGTGCTATAAATAGATAGGGAAAGTAAGGATAGTCATGGAAAGTTCTGGAGGGCCTAGGGAAAGACAGCAGGATGAGGGAGTTTTTGAAGGTAACCTGAGTCAACTAAGAGCTAGGAATACAAAGCTGAGTAGGAAGAGGCGGCATGAGGACACTGAAGAGCCAACTGGAACTAAAAAGAAAAGCAAAAAGAAGAGCAGTTCAGCTAGGGCCAATGAGCAGGGGAACGATAATGAGGCAGGCCTTGGTAGTACAGAATGCCAAGAGCCCCCCACGGAAGCGACAGCAAGGATTGGGGTAAGCAACCTTGATAATATTGAAGAGAGAAATATAGAAGAAATGTATAGTCAAGGGGGGATGGGTGCTCGACGACGGGCGGGGGAGTGCGTTACAATACACATCCCGCTAATCAGCCCAAAGTGTCCTCTATGTAACAAAGGAACGGGGGGAGTAATGGCCCTGGGTAAACACTTGAAAAGACAGCACGATAAGCCCAAAGTATTGTACGAGTGCAGGAAATGTAAGAGGAAGGGGACTAATGGGCATGCAATAGCATGCCACGTACCCAAGTGTGGAGGAAATGAAGACCCAGGGCAGGAAAGAGGAGAATTTGTATGTGAGGATTGTAATGGCAAATTTGAAACAAAGATGGGACTATCCCAGCACAAGAGGCACAAGCACCCAGCCACATGGAACAGTGAAAAAGTGAGTAAGGCTGGGTCACTAGACATAGGTGGAAGAAATTCCAAGCTGTGGAGTGCCAGGGAAAGTGCTGAACTTATAGAACTAATGAGGAATAGAGCAGAAAGCAGAGCAGCCTACCATGAAGTAGCTGCATTACTGGGGAAAGGTAAGACCCGGGAACAAGTGAGGACCAAATGGCGACTAATGAAAAGTAAGATAGGTGGAGCTAGGCCTGATGAAACAACAAGAGGAGTGGAAAAGGATGGCAATGACAGTGAGCTTACTGAGAGGCTGGTTCACGACCATCCTGATACAGCAGAAGGGAAACTGAGAGCCGCGCTCAGCAGTACGGAGACCGGACTGAGCGGAGACGACATCAGGAGCATAGCGGCTCATGTAAGTATATCTGAAACCGATCATACAAAAATCCAGCCAGACTTGCAACCAAAATATTGGACAAGAAAAACAATAGTGAATGTGAGATCCCTGTGAATGTGGTGGAAACTGCATTCAGGGAAAGATGGGAAGCAAGCGTGGAGTTCAGAGGGATGAGCAACCTCAATCAAGGTAAGCCAGCGAATAACTCTGTCTTCTATAACCTGATTATGCCCAGGGAAATCAAGGTGAACCTGAGTAAGATGAAGAACGGGACCGCTCCTGGGCCCGATGGTGTGGATAAGAGGGCTCTACAGTCATGTGATCCACGTGGAATCAAATTAGCTAAAATTTATAACACATGGCTAATTGGGGGGAAAATTCCATCAGCAGTAAAAAGTTGCTGGACAAAGCTAATCCCTAAATCCAATAACCATGAGGAACTAAAAGAAATATCTGGATGGAGACCAGTAACAATAGGCTCCATGTTACTAAGACTATTTGGCAGAATAATAACGATGAGACTCGTCCTAGCTTGCCTGAATAACCCACGCCAGCGAGGCTTCCTAGCGAAGTCGGATGGGTGTGCGGAAAATTTGATTATTCTCCAAAAAGCTGTAGAACGGGCAAGATATGAAGGATCTTCGCTAGCTACTGTCTTTATCGATTTTGAAAAGGCATTTGATACAGTGGCACATGAGCACATTTTGGGTGCCATGGAGGCGAGGAAAGTTGACAAGCTGATCATAAAATTAATTCAAAGTGCTTATGAAGGATGCACCACTATAATTAAATGTGGGAAAGAGGTAACGCAACCCATAAGCATGCGAATTGGAGTCAAACAGGGCGACCCTTTGTCACCTATACTGTTTAACATGGCTGTGGATCCACTTATCTTCACCCTCGAAAGAAAGGGAGCCGGCCTGCGATATGGAGAAGAAAAGATCACCGCCCTCGCCTTCGCCGATGACCTGGTTATCCTAAGCGACAGCTGGGATAACATGCAGGTAAACCTGAAAATTCTCGAAAACTTTTGTAACCTTACAGGGATGAGAGTTCAAGCAAAGAAGTGCCATGGATTCCTGATACACAAGGGTGTGATTAACAACTGTGAACCCTGGATGATTGGAGGGAAGCAGATGCATATGGTCGACGCTGGGGAAACGGTTAAGTATCTGGGGGTTCAGGTTGGACCTGACAAAGGAATCATGATGCCGAAGGTGATTCCAATGGTGGAGAATTGGGTAGAGAGCATCTCAAATACCCCTCTAAAACCGTCACAGAAAATCAGAATATTCAACACGTACGCCACTCCAAGGCTACTTTATGCAGCTGACCTAGGCGAGGTCACGGGTAATGTATTAAGAAGAGTAGACGAAATAATAAGGAAGGCAATCAAAGAATGGCTCCACCTGCATGCGTCTACATGTAATGGCCTGCTCTATGCAAGAATGAAGGATGGAGGACTAGCTACCACTCGGCTAGCACGAGCTATTCCCATCCTAAGAGTGAAACGCATCTGCAAGATGGCAGCCAAAGGTGATAAAATTATCAAGGAAACAGCGTTCCGAGTCATGAGAGGTAAGAAATGGAGAGAGATGTGGAGAGCTGCTGGTGGCAAGTGTGAAAAATTACCAACTATAAACGAAGAAGGGAAAGTTGTCTGCCAGGCGGGTGGGGAAGTGACATATCCCAACTGGAAGAATGAAGAGAGTGAGAAGTGGAGCAGCCTGAAGGTTCAGGGTGTTGGTGCCTCACTCTTCAGGAACGACAGATATAGTAATGCTTGGATTAGCAATCCAAAAGATGCTGGATTCCGTGAAAGCTACTTTAAGAAGGGACTTGCACTAAGAGCTGCCGTATACACCACTCGGGAGTTCTTGGCAAGAGGGAGGGACAAGATCGAAGCCTTTTGCAGAAGATGTAAAAAGGGTTTGAAAACAACCTTGCATATCCTGGGGGTGTGCCCGCTGGTCCAGAGAACCAGGATTAAAAGACACCATACGATTTGCAACTTGCTAGCTGAAGAAGCAGGTAAGTATGGATGGACTACCTTGGAGAACCACGACCTGAGTCACAAAGTCCGTGGTTCCTTTTCGGGTTGACGTCGTCCCCGTGACAGAAGAACCAGACAACTGGCGTCTATCCAAGTGATCTGATGAACAGATGCGACTCCCACTGTCATGCTCAGCCTATTTGTACGGCGGTTAGTGAGAGTCACCATACCCGCCAGGGCTTACGCCCACCGCCATGTTTTAGAGGGAGCCCATCTCCACTTAAGGCTACCACTTGCCTGATACGGTTACCAAGGCCCCATACAGCACAGTGCTACCAGTGTATGGGTGATGAGCCCACATTGTCCACCAGCAACACTATACCAGGGAACCCTGTCCCCACTCAGAGACCAAGTTTCGGGCAAGGCTTTATAGCGGTTCAGAAGACCCAGAGCTTACTCATTGGAAGAGGAGCAATACTTGTGTATATATTACATCAAGTAGCCCTCTAGTGTCTTATTACTCTTTGCATTCTTTATTGATGTACATACCATTGATATGTACCATCACACATTATTATTCTATTATGTTGTATGTTCCCTTACTATACTAGATACAGCAGACAGTTGCCATGCTGTTTATGGTGTTATCAGTAGACATTTGCCATACTGTTATATCAATCACAAAGACCATTTATTCTGTAGTGTTTTTATTGACTATACCTTGTTGCATTACTTGGCTCATTCACATTAGAGAATGGGTTTTATATAGATATTACGTTTCTGATATTCCAATACAACAGACAGTTACCCTGTTGTTAGACTATGGCTATTGTATTACTTCTAATTGGTGTTATTACAACTTGTCATTTAGGTTAAGGAAAGTTTAACTCTACAACATACATTCACATCTATACACATATAAAACACTAAAAGACATACTATTAACATTAAGTTCTACTTGTCCAATTCTCACAGGCAGCTGTCAATGTTGTAATATCAACTGACATTCCTGATAGGGATACTGGACATAAATATTCTAAGACGCGTTAAGTTATGCCGTTATGGCATTGTTACATTTAAAAAGACACTTGACATTACAGACAATTCACTAATAAAATTAGGTAATATAAGTATTCGCTTCTTGGCTGAACAGTAGGGTTAGGAAGTCCAATTAACTGGTAACCTCCTTATATCACAAGTTGGCATATTTCTCCCAATGTTACAGGAGGCCCTTCGAGGTATATATTGTTCTATTCCTATATTACTCTTAAATGCTCATAGGCTAGTTGGTATAGAGTGCATTAGGTTGACACTCTAGATGAGTGGTCCTCCTCGCCGTGTTGTCCGTCCTTCCTCCTTCGTCCTTCAGATCTCAGTCATCTCTGCCTCTCATGAAGTCCCTGAGGATGTCCAAGGAATACATTAGTGTTCTCCTACTTACCTTTTTCGCAAAGCCAGCTGCCTGCTTTTGCGGCATCCCCAGCTCCTTCAGAAGCTTGAAGTTCTCTTTTGGCCATTTTCCTCGCGCTCCAACAGGGAAGCCCCATACTGATGCAGTGCTTCCGCCCAGACTCTGCGCAATCTCTGGAGCATACGGCGTGTAGTACGTCACTTTTTCTTGAGCAGCTTCTTCAAGTGTTGTGGGTCCGAACTCGTACCGAACTGTAACATCAATGACAATTATTTCCAAGCCTTTGACACAAACCAGATCGGGCGTTTTTGTCTTACCATCCTGACAGACAATCCTATATTCTCTATAGGTTGTCCATCCATACTTACCTGCTTCCTCGGCAAGTAAATTGCACACCTTGTGGTGTCTTTTGATCCTGTTCTTCTGTACTAGAGGGCACGCTCCCAGGATGTGTGAAGTTGTTTCCAGATTCTTTTTGCATCTTCGGCAAAAGGCATCCGTCTTGTCCTTTCCTCTTGCCAGGAACTCCCTTGTAGGGTAGACGGCAGCTCTCAGTGCTAGCCCTTTCATAAAATAGCTTTCCCGGAAGCCCACTTCTCTTGGTCTGCTTGTCCAAGCATTACTGTATTTATCATTTCTGAACAGTGAGGCGCCAATACCCTGGACCTTTAGACTACTCCATTTTTCGCATTCCTCATATCTCCAGTTAGGAAAGGTGACTTCTCCACCCTTTAGGCTGACCACTTTCCCTTCTCTTACAACTGGCAATTCTTCATTCTTACCACCAGCGGCTTTCCACATATCTCTCCATTTCCTGCTTCTCATGATTCGAGTTGCTGTATCTTTGATGACTCTTTCCCCCTTGTCTGCCATCTTGCATATACGTTTGACCCTTTGAATGGGGATTGCTCGTGCTAGCCGGGTGGTGGCTAGTCCTCCATCCTTCACTCTTGCATATAGCAGTCCATTGCTTGTGGACGCATGCAGGTGGAGCCATTCTTTAATTGCTTTTCTTATTATCTCGTCCAATCGTTTCAATACATTACCATTGACCTCTCCTAGGTCAGCTGCATACAGTGTTCTTGGTACTGCGTAGGTGTTGAATATCCTTACTCTTTGTGATGGTTTAAGATGGGCTTTAGAGATGTTCTCAACCCACTCTTCTACTAGCGGAATCAGCCTTGGCATCTCTATTCCTCTCTCGGGCCCAACTTGGACCCCTAAATATTTAACTGTACTACCTGCGTCCACCATGTGCATCTGGTTTCCTGCGATCCTCCATGGCTCACAGTTATTGATCATCCCTTTGTGGATGAGGAATCCGTGGCATTTCTTCGCCTGGACTCTCATTCCTGTTAGGCTGCAAAAGTTATCCAGAATTTTTAGATTTACCTTCATGTTCTCCCAGTTGTTACTCAGGATGACCAGGTCGTCTGCAAAGGCGAGGGCGGTGATCTTTCCTTCCCCATAACGCAGGCCAACTCCTTTCCTCTCAAGGGTAAAGATAAGAGGGTCTACAGCCATATTGAAGAGTATTGGTGACAGGGGATCACCCTGTTTCACTCCAACCCGCATGCTTATGGGTTGCGTTACTTTCTTACCACTTTTTATTACAGTGGTGCATCCCTCATAAGCACTTTCTATTAGTTTTATGATTAATTTGTCCACTTTTCTCTCTTTCATGGCCCCCAGGATATGCTCGTGCGCTACCGTATCAAAGGCTTTCTCAAAGTCAATGAAGGTGACTGCTAGTGAAGAGCCCTCGCACCTTGCACGCTCCACAGCGTTTTGGAAGATAATTAAATTCTCAGCACAGCCATCAGACCTCGCTAAGAGCTAGAGGGCACGCTCCCAATAGAGAGTATAGGATAGTCTGTCATGGAGGTAAGACAAAAACGCCTGATTTGGTCTGTGTTAATGCATTAAAAAGGGGATAACTTTGTGTGAGACTTGAAGCAATTATTTTACAAACGGTTAAAATACTAGAGTGGGTGTGTGTGTGTCTTCAATGATCTACTAATGCGGGGTAGATCCAAACCTTCCGGAATGTGGGGTATTCCTGGCGTCCTCGAGAATTTGTGGATTTTCTCCGGGTATTCCAGTTTACTCCCACAAAATGAAATTATGGATGCTAGACTGGTTGAACACACTAAATTCTTCTGTTTATGAGTGTGAGCATGAATGATAGTTTGTCTTTTTGTGTTTTTAATTGGCAGGCCACCGAGAAGACCTATGTCTCGACAAGGGGGGGGGGGGGGGGTGGTGGCCTTGCTACAACGGCACTACAAGGCTTATGGTTTAAATCTATATGCATACCTACATATCCATTTCAAAAGGTACATATAGATTTTATTTTATTTTTATTAGATCATATAGATATCATTCCACGATATGGAATTCCAGAAACTATCTATAGTGATAATGGCTCCCATTTTGTTAATATAATAATTGTCTACCATCCACAATTGGCGGAACTTATATGAAGTCCTGTTTAGTAGACCTTACAAATTGCTATTATTCACTACACAATGACAATTGGATGATGAGGCAAATCTAGCAGAGAAAAAAAAACACCAAATTTAGACTATCAGAGGAAGATTTTGCTTCTCAAACAGGAAACGGACGAAGCGACGGTGATTCTTGAAGACTGGATGCTGATACGCAGCATCAAAGAAGAAACATCGGAGCAACGCAAAGTGGGAGGGTCCTTGTTACTGAAAGGGGACACGGATGCACCTTTCCCACAGTAGGAAGGTTGTCTAAATTGAAACGTTTCAAGAGGAAAACTCCCTAAACAAAGACAAAAAGTCATGTTGAAAACAATTATTGCTTTTGGGGCAATGAGATTAATGATGATTGTGATTCTATTCCTTTCCACAGTAGGGTTGTTTTCTCCAGTTGGAGAGAAAGGTGGAGGCGTTTCAATTGAGGATACACCTTCTTACGGGAGGGTAAACCGAGAAACATTCACATTTACATTTGATTAACATTACCTACTAAATCAAATTTCCAGACATGCATTCGAGATTAAAAATATATATTTGGACTCGGCAACGTCCCGGTTGCCATACAAGGGATCAATCTATGGTGGGAAATATGTGTGGTACATTAACAGCTAAAAAAATGGAGATTGGGAAAAGCCTTGTTGCAGAAATTGGTCAAGATTGGAAAGCTTGGACTGACATATTAACTTGTGAAATTTATTTCTGAAACAGGGATTTCCCAAACGGGGGATAATTGGGTACTGTTAATGGAGTGTAAAAAAAAAACAGACAAGCACTATGTGGAGCTACTTTGGAAAAAAGGGTGGTCTCAATTGAAACATTGAGGGGACGGGTAAGATAAACTTTCTGACCTAATAAGATACGGGAAACACCAATAGCGCAAGCAATACCATAAAACTATAGGAAACTCTTTAATAATGGGTTTGACGTTCCATATGGTTTCAATTGAGACTAAACCATCTTACAAAGGATTAGAACAAACTACCAGACAAGGGAAATACGATGGGATCTAACAACTCCCTCAATCACCATTCATTTGGGGAAAAGTGTTTTTACAAATAAAAAACGTGTCCTACTTGTGCAGAAAAAATATTGAAACAGTGTTTATCCTGTTACGCAGTAAATAGGAAGTCAATTTTTCCACTGTTTAATCATTTTACCTGCTTAAACCTTACAGGGCATGGTCTGAAGCTGGGGGCGATAAATGAGACGTGGTGTACCGGTGTTCTAAAACAAACTACAACCCTGATACCACGTTCTGGCCTATGGTGGTGGGGTGGTAGATAAATTATACGACTCCTGCTGAAACGCGGCAGGACTAGGTACTTTGGTCTCACTGCTCTTACCAGTGTCTGTTTTTCCATCCACAGTGGAGGAGATACAATTGGCGGCTCAGAATTCGGAGGTGCTGAAGGGTCGACCCTCCCGACATCGTCGAGAGGCATGAAGGGAAGGAGATCTAACATACATTGATGCGATTGGCATCCCACGGGGCGTAACAGATGAGTATAAGCTGGCTAATCAGATCGCAGCAGGTTGGGAGTCTATCTTCCTTCTAATCACCCCAAACAAAAATGTGGATAGAATAAATTACTTACATTACAATGTCCAAAAACTTGAAAATTATATTGAACAGGGATTTGTGGCCATAAAGTAGCAACTGGCAGCTACCAGTCTGATGGCGTTCCAGGATCGCATAGCGGTGGATATGATCCTTGCTGAAACAGGGGGCGTGTGTGCAATGTTTGGAAAA
Organism: Stigmatopora nigra; assembly: GCF_051989575.1. NCBI lineage: Eukaryota > Metazoa > Chordata > Actinopteri > Syngnathiformes > Syngnathidae > Stigmatopora > Stigmatopora nigra. The sequence goes on from NC_135521.1 coordinate 13,344,249, forward strand.
CAATGTTGCACCTTCATACCGAACAACACGTCACCCAGTGGATCTCTCACCAGGGCCATTACTGGCCTGCAGACACTGAACCGCAATATGCAAGAGCGTTCTGGAGAAGATACGTCCGCATTGTCAGATTGGTGGGATAAGACCTTTGGAAAACATAAAGATTTGGCTACATCCTTCGTGGTGACTATAGGCACAATTACCGCTATCCTAACATTGTGTGGGTGCTGTATTATCCCCTGTTTGCGCTCCTTGCTTAGCCGACTTATAACTACTGCAATTGCCCCTACAAATTCTAAAGTACATGAGTTGTATCTTATGGGACAGTTTGGGGAAAGCAGTGAGGTCCAGGAGTATGGTAAATCCGAGGACCAATTGGATGAATATGATTATGTTCTTTGTCTTTCAGACCAGCCATGGGAGTAAGGAGTAGGCGGATAAAATCGCAGTCACCGACATTACCATTTCGTGATTACTAAGAAATGATTAATAACATACAAATTATAAAAACGGGGAAATGTTTGGTTTATTCTGTATTACTATTATAAATATAGTTGTATTAAGTCATTTCTTTGTTAAATCATTCTCTTATTATTCTCAAAGTGTTGCGAGGTCACCAATAACCGCCAAGTCATCTTTAACCTGGACTGCCTGTTCCAGGATGTTTATACAAACAATTCACCCAATCTGGGTCTTCGAGATTTGGTGGTCCCTTTTTGTAACGAGGCCAGGATCATTTGGCCAATAACAAGAATGTTGTTTCTGCCACGTCCATAACACTCGTGACGCACTTCGGGCTTCTTTATGTAATTGTTATATGATTGTTAGGTCAAATGAAGGCGTGATTGTTTTTGTTTTAATGCCTTAAATCTGTACGAAAAATACTGTTCGGGAGGGATACTTTGGAAGATCGCCTCCCTTAAGGTTACTTATCTGTGATCCAATCTATTTAATAAATGTCAATAATTGAATAAGATGTCTGCCTGCAGTTATTGATTATTACAAAGGGTAATTATTAATGAACCTATCACTGGGCCTGTGATTAGGTGACAGGCACACCCCGCCACAAGTCTGGTCAGAGGCCTGACAGTATCTCCCCCTCTACACGGGCCATTTGGCCCGCTACGAGGGGCCCCCGGGTGGTCACGGTGGAAGACCTTGATGAGTTCCCGGCAAAGGATGTGGCGGGCAGGCACCCAGCTCCGCTCCTCGGGACCGTAACCCTTCCAGTCTACCAGGTAATGCAGGCCACGGCCCCGGCGGCGAACGTCCACCAATCGCTCCACCAAAAATGCCGGACCCCCATCGATCATTAGTGGAGGGGGCATTTCCGACCAACAGAACGGAAGTTTCGTGGAAGTTAGCGCTGTGAGGGGGCAGCTACACGGCTATAATTTCTAATCAAGCGTCTATAGAAGTTTGCAAACCCCAAAAAACGTTGTAGCTCCCGTCTACCCCAACTGGACCCGTAAAACCCGCACCATCATAGCCATAACATCTAAGCCTGCCTGGATGTGACGATGATAGGTGCAAGGTGCATGCATCTCCAACAATATCTATGTACCACTGACATAAATAATGTGGTGGAAATGTGTAGGGTACAAAGACATGCGTATCCAGGAGGAGATGAGTAACAATTTAACGACCTCGGATCGGGTATGGATGGTTCAGGCCCATGGGAAAAGCCTCAGAGCCGCTACCTTGAGGAGCCGCGGGTGACTCATGGGTTACGTCATTGTCCATATTCCGCCCGAAACCACCGTTATTTTGCCAAGGTCTCTTCCACCGGGGTTTATGGTTACTCCAGATTGCGGGATGCTCCTCATCATCCCCTCCAACTGGACATGTAAAACCCGCACCATCATAGACATAACATCTAGGCTTGCCTGGATGTGATGATGAGAGGTGCAAGGTGCATGGATCCCCTAGTGGTCTGTAATCTATCAACTGGCGGATAACGATAGTTAAGATAATGAATGGATAGGCAGGAGATAGGGGCTAACATGCTAATAGCAACAACTGATTAGGGCGACCATGATAGGGCAGGGTCAGCCAAAAGGCTCAAGAGCTGCTTATGTTAAAACATAAATAGATCACCCCTTTAAGACTAATTCTAAGAAGGAAAAGGCGTTAAGATTATAAAAAGATATAAATAGAGTAAAGTGATAAAATAAAAATAAAGTAAAAGTAAACTAAGATGTAATCATGATAGTTCGTTATGACAAAAATGAGTGAGGTAATAATACATATGAAGATAAGTAGCAAGGGCAGGCAACCTAGCTGAATACCCATACATGTCAAAAAGGCATTAATACCATACAATAATAGCAAAGGTAGAAACTACTCAGTATATATGTAAAATGCTCTTACTATGAGGTTTAAGTAGAACAGTTGCATCATGGGTAATGATAGAAACGACCTAAAAGGAAGCCAAACAAATATAATGCAAAAGTAAGAACAGGGCTGAATTGCGAGATTGACTAGTAATAGAATTTAGTATAAAGATAACATGTAGTAGTAACTTAAAGCGTATGTCAAGTAACATCAATATAGATAGTAATGGTACACCACAAGTAGCCTGTGAAACAGGAACCGCCCTTTGGAAATTTTTCACTGTGCTATAAATAGATAGGGCAAAGTAAGGATAGTCATGGAAAGTTCTGGAGGGCCTAGGGAAAGACAGCAGGATGAGGGAGATCTTGAAGGTAACCTGAGTCAACTAAGAGCTAGGAATACAAAGCTGAGTAGGAAGAGGCGGCATGAGGACACTGAAGAGCCAACTGGAACTAAAAAGAAAAGCAAAAAGAAGAGCAGTTCAGCTAGGGCCAATGAGCAGGGGAACGATAATGAGGCAGGCCTTGGTAGTACAGAATGCCAAGAGCCCCCCACGGAAGCGACAGCAAGGATTGGGGTAAGCAACCTTGATAATATTGAAGAGAGAAATATAGAAGAAATGTATAGTCAAGGGGGGATGGGTGCTCGACGACGGGCGGGGGAGTGCGTTACACTACACATCCCGCTAATCAGCCCAAAGTGTCCTCTATGTAACAAAGGAACGGGGGGAGTAATGGCCCTGGGTAAACACTTGAAAAGACAGCACGATAAGCCCAAAGTATTGTACGAGTGCAGGAAATGTAAGAGGAAGGGGACTAATGGGCATGCAATAGCATGCCACGTACCCAAGTGTGGAGGAAATGAAGACCCAGGGCAGGAAAGAGGAGAATTTGTATGTGAGGATTGTAATGGCAAATTTGAAACAAAGATGGGACTATCCCAGCACAAGAGGCACAAGCACCCAGCCACATGGAACAGTGAAAAAGTGAGTAAGGCTGGGTCACTAGACATAGGTGGAAGAAATTCCAAGCTGTGGAGTGCCAGGGAAAGTGCTGAACTTATAGAACTAATGAGGAATAGAGCAGAAAGCAGAGCAGCCTACCATGAAGTAGCTGCATTACTGGGGAAAGGTAAGACCCGGGAACAAGTGAGGACCAAATGGCGACTAATGAAAAGTAAGATAGGTGGAGCTAGGCCTGATGAAACAACAAGAGGAGTGGAAAAGGATGGCAATGACAGTGAGCTTACTGAGAGGCTGGTTCACGACCATCCTGATACAGCAGAAGGGAAACTGAGAGCCGCGCTCAGCAGTACGGAGACCGGACTGAGCGGAGACGACATCAGGAGCATAGCGGCTCATGTAAGTATATCTGAAACCGATCATACAAAAATCCAGCCAGACTTGCAACCAAAATATTGGACAAGAAAAACAATAGTGAATGTGAGATCCCTGTGAATGTGGTGGAAACTGCATTCAGGGAAAGATGGGAAGCAAGCGTGGAGTTCAGAGGGATGAGCAACCTCAATCAAGGTAAGCCAGCGAATAACTCTGTCTTCTATAACCTGATTATGCCCAGGGAAATCAAGGTGAACCTGAGTAAGATGAAGAACGGGACCGCTCCTGGGCCCGATGGTGTGGATAAGAGGGCTCTACAGTCATGGGATCCACGTGGAATCAAATTAGCTAAAATTTATAACACATGGCTAATTGGGGGGAAAATTCCGACAGCAGTAAAAAGTTGCTGGACAAAGCTAATCCCTAAATCCAATAACCATGAGGAACTAAAAGAAATATCTGGATGGAGACCAGTAACAATAGGCTCCATGTTACTAAGACTATTTGGCAGAATAATAACGATGAGACTCGTCCTAGCTTGCCTGAATAACCCACGCCAGCGAGGCTTCCTAGCGAAGTCGGATGGGTGTGCGGAAAATTTGATTATTCTCCAAAAAGCTGTAGAACGGGCAAGATATGAAGGATCTTCGCTAGCTACTGTCTTTATCGATTTTGAAAAGGCATTTGATACAGTGGCACATGAGCACATTTTGGGTGCCATGGAGGCGAGGAAAGTTGACAAGCTGATCATAAAATTAATTCAAAGTGCTTATGAGGGATGCACCACTATAATTAAATGTGGGAAAGAGGTAACGCAACCCATAAGCATGCGAATTGGAGTCAAACAGGGCGACCCTTTGTCACCTATACTGTTTAACATGGCTGTGGATCCACTTATCTTCACCCTCGAAAGAAAGGGAGCCGGCCTGCGATATGGAGAAGAAAAGATCACCGCCCTCGCCTTCGCCGATGACCTGGTTATCCTAAGTGACAGCTGGGATAACATGCAGGTAAACCTGAAAATTCTCGAAAACTTTTGTAACCTTACAGGGATGAGAGTTCAAGCAAAGAAGTGCCATGGATTCCTGATACACAAGGGTGTGATTAACAACTGTGAACCCTGGATGATTGGAGGGAAGCAGATGCATATGGTCGACGCTGGGGAAACGGTTAAGTATCTGGGGGTTCAGGTTGGACCTGACAAAGGAATCATGATGCCGAAGGTGATTCCAATGGTGGAGAATTGGGTAGAGAGCATCTCAAATACCCCTCTAAAACCGTCACAGAAAATCAGAATATTCAACACGTACGCCACTCCAAGGCTACTTTATGCAGCTGACCTAGGCGAGGTCACGGGTAATGTATTAAGAAGAGTAGACGAAATAATAAGGAAGGCAATCAAAGAATGGCTCCACCTGCATGCGTCTACATGTAATGGCCTGCTCTATGCAAGAATGAAGGATGGAGGACTAGCTACCACTCGGCTAGCACGAGCTATTCCCATCCTAAGAGTGAAACGCATCTGCAAGATGGCAGCCAAAGGTGATAAAATTATCAAGGAAACAGCGTTCCGAGTCATGAGAGGTAAGAAATGGAGAGAGATGTGGAGAGCTGCTGGTGGCAAGTGTGAAAAATTACCAACTATAAACGAAGAAGGGAAAGTTGTCTGCCAGGCGGGTGGGGAAGTGACATATCCCAACTGGAAGAATGAAGAGAGTGAGAAGTGGAGCAGCCTGAAGGTTCAGGGTGTTGGTGCCTCACTCTTCAGGAACGACAGATATAGTAATGCTTGGATTAGCAATCCAAAAGATGCTGGATTCCGTGAAAGCTACTTTAAGAAGGGACTTGCACTAAGAGCTGCCGTATACACCACTCGGGAGTTCTTGGCAAGAGGGAGGGACAAGATCGAAGCCTTTTGCAGAAGATGTAAAAAGGGTTTGAAAACAACCTTGCATATCCCGGGGGTGTGCCCGCTGGTCCAGAGAACCAGGATTAAAAGACACCATACGATTTGCAACTTGCTAGCTGAAGAAGCAGGTAAGTATGGATGGACTACCTTGGAGAACCACGACCTGAGTCACAAAGTCCGTGGTTCCTTTTCGGGTTGACGTCGTCCCCGTGACAGAAGAACCAGACAACTGGCGTCTATCCAAGTGATCTGATGAACAGATGCGACTCCCACTGTCATGCTCAGCCTATTTGTACGGCGGTTAGTGAGAGTCACCATACCCGCCAGGGCTTACGCCCACCGCCATGTTTTAGAGGGAGCCCATCTCCACTTAAGGCTACCACTTGCCTGATACGGTTACCAAGGCCCCATACAGCACAGTGCTACCAGTGTATGGGTGATGAGCCCACATTGTCCACCAGCAACACTATACCAGGGAACCCTGTCCCCACTCAGAGACCAAGTTTCGGGCAAGGCTTTATAGCGGTTCAGAAGACCCAGAGCTTACTCATTGGAAGAGGAGCAATACTTGTGTATATATTACATCAAGTAGCCCTCTAGTGTCTTATTACTCTTTGCATTCTTTATTGATGTACATACCATTGATATGTACCATCACACATTATTATTCTATTATGTTGTATGTTCCCTTACTATACTAGATACAGCAGACAGTTGCCATGCTGTTTATGGTGTTATCAGTAGACATTTGCCATACTGTTATATCAATCACAAAGACCATTTATTCTGTAGTGTTTTTATTGACTATACCTTGTTGCATTACTTGGCTCATTCACATTAGTGAATGGGTTTTATATAGATATTACGTTTCTGATATTCCAATACAACAGACAGTTACCCTGTTGTTAGACTATGGCTATTGTATTACTTCTAATTGGTGTTATTACAACTTGTCATTTAGGTTAAGGAAAGTTTAACTCTACAACATACATTCACATCTATACACATATAAAACACTAAAAGACATACTATTAACATTAAGTTCTACTTGTCCAATTCTCACAGGCAGCTGTCAATGTTGTAATATCAACTGACATTCCTGATAGGGATACTGGACATAAATATTCTAAGACGCGTTAAGTTATGCCGTTATGGCATTGTTACATTTAAAAAGACACTTGACATTACAGACAATTCACTAATAAAATTAGGTAATATAAGTATTCGCTTCTTGGCTGAACAGTAGGGTTAGGAAGTCCAATTAACTGGTAACCTCCTTATATCACAAGTTGGCATATTTCTCCCAATGTTACAGGAGGCCCTTCGAGGTATATATTGTTCTATTCCTATATTACTCTTAAATGCTCATAGGCTAGTTGGTATAGAGTGCATTAGGTTGACACTCTAGATGAGTGGTCCTCCTCGCCGTGTTGTCCGTCCTTCCTCCTTCGTCCTTCAGATCTCAGTCATCTCTGCCTCTCATGAAGTCCCTGAGGATGTCCAAGGAATACATTAGTGTTCTCCTACTTACCTTTTTCGCAAAGCCAGCTGCCTGCTTTTGCGGCATCCCCAGCTCCTTCAGAAGCTTGAAGTTCTCTTTTGGCCATTTTCCTCGCGCTCCAACAGGGAAGCCCCATACTGATGCAGTGCTTCCGCCCAGACTCTGCGCAATCTCTGGAGCATACGGCGTGTAGTACGTCACTTTTTCTTGAGCAGCTTCTTCAAGTGTTGTGGGTCCGAACTCGTACCGAACTGTAATATCAATGACAATTATTTCCAAGCCTTTGACACAAACCAGATCGGGCGTTTTTGTCTTACCATCCTGACAGACAATCCTATATTCTCTATAGGTTGTCCATCCATACTTACCTGCTTCCTCGGCAAGTAAATTGCACACCTTGTGGTGTCTTTTGATCCTGTTCTTCTGTACTAGAGGGCACGCTCCCAGGATGTGTGAAGTTGTTTCCAGATTCTTTTTGCATCTTCGGCAAAAGGCATCCGTCTTGTCCTTTCCTCTTGCCAGGAACTCCCTTGTAGGGTAGACGGCAGCTCTCAGTGCTAGCCCTTTCATAAAATAGCTTTCCCGGAAGCCCACTTCTCTTGGTCTGCTTGTCCAAGCATTACTGTATTTATCATTTCTGAACAGTGAGGCGCCAATACCCTGGACCTTTAGACTACTCCATTTTTCGCATTCCTCATATCTCCAGTTAGGAAAGGTGACTTCTCCACCCTTTAGGCTGACCACTTTCCCTTCTCTTACAACTGGCAATTCTTCATTCTTACCACCAGCGGCTTTCCACATATCTCTCCATTTCCTGCTTCTCATGATTCGAGTTGCTGTATCTTTGATGACTCTTTCCCCCTTGTCTGCCATCTTGCATATACGTTTGACCCTTTGAATGGGGATTGCTCGTGCTAGCCGGGTGGTGGCTAGTCCTCCATCCTTCACTCTTGCATATAGCAGTCCATTGCTTGTGGACGCATGCAGGTGGAGCCATTCTTTAATTGCTTTTCTTATTATCTCGTCCAATCGTTTCAATACATTACCATTGACCTCTCCTAGGTCAGCTGCATACAGTGTTCTTGGTACTGCGTAGGTGTTGAATATCCTTACTCTTTGTGATGGTTTAAGATGGGCTTTAGAGATGTTCTCAACCCACTCTTCTACTAGCGGAATCAGCCTTGGCATCTCTATTCCTCTCTCGGGCCCAACTTGGACCCCCAAATATTTAACTGTACTACCTGCGTCCACCATGTGCATCTGGTTTCCTGCGATCCTCCATGGCTCACAGTTATTGATCATCCCTTTGTGGATGAGGAATCCGTGGCCTTTCTTCGCCTGGACTCTCATTCCTGTTAGGCTGCAAAAGTTATCCAGAATTTTTAGATTTACCTTCATGTTCTCCCAGTTGTTACTCAGGATGACCAGGTCGTCTGCAAAGGCGAGGGCGGTGATCTTTCCTTCCCCATAACGCAGGCCAACTCCTTTCCTCTCAAGGGTAAAGATAAGAGGGTCTACAGCCATATTGAAGAGTATTGGTGACAGGGGATCACCCTGTTTCACTCCAACCCGCATGCTTATGGGTTGCGTTACTTTCTTACCACTTTTTATTACAGTGGTGCATCCCTCATAAGCACTTTCTATTAGTTTTATGATTAATTTGTCCACTTTTCTCTCTTTCATGGCCCCCAGGATATGCTCGTGCGCTACCGTATCAAAGGCTTTCTCAAAGTCAATGAAGGTGACTGCTAGTGAAGAGCCCTCGCACCTTGCACGCTCCACAGCGTTTTGGAAGATAATTAAATTCTCAGCACAGCCATCAGACCTCGCTAAGAGCTAGAGGGCACGCTCCCAATAGAGAGTATAGGATAGTCTGTCATGGAGGTAAGACAAAAACGCCTGATTTGGTCTGTGTTAATGCATTAAAAAGGGGATAACTTTGTGTGAGACTTGAAGCAATTATTTTACAAACGGTTAAAATACTAGAGTGGGTGTGTGTGTGTCTTCAATGATCTACTAATGCGGGGTAGATCCAAACCTTCCGGAATGTGGGGTATTCCTGGCGTCCTCGAGAATTTGTGGATTTTCTCCGGGTATTCCAGTTTACTCCCACAAAATGAAATTATGGATGCTAGACTGGTTGAACACACTAAATTCTTCTGTTTATGAGTGTGAGCATGAATGATAGTTTGTCTTTTTGTGATTTTAATTGGCAGGCCACCGAGAAGACCTATGTCTCGACAAGGGGGGGGGGGTGGCCTTGCTACAACGGCACTACAAGGCTTATGGTTTAAATCTATATGCATACCTACATATCCATTTCAAAAGGTACATATAGATTTTATTTTATTTTTATTAGATCATATAGATATCATTCCACGATATGGAATTCCAGAAACTATCTATAGTGATAATGGCTCCCATTTTGTTAATATAATAATTGTCTACCATCCACAATTGGCGGAACTTATATGAAGTCCTGTTTAGTAGACCTTACAAATTGCTATTATTCACTACACAATGACAATTGGATGATGAGGCAAATCTAGCAGAGAAAAAAAACACCAAATTTAGACTATCAGAGGAAGATTTTGCTTCTCAAACAGGAAACGGACGAAGCGACGGTGATTCTTGAAGACTGGATGCTGATACGCAGCATTAAAGAAGAAACATCGGAGCAACGCAAAGTGGGAGGGTCCTTGTTACTGAAAGGGGACACGGATGCACCTTTCCCACAGTAGGAAGGTTGTCTAAATTGAAACGTTTCAAGAGGAAAACTCCCTAAACAAAGACAAAAAGTCATGTTGAAAACAATTATTGCTTTTGGGGCAATGAGATTAATGATGATTGTGATTCTATTCCTTTCCACAGTAGGGTTGTTTTCTCCAGTTGGAGAGAAAGGTGGAGGCGTTTCAATTGAGGATACACCTTCTTACGGGAGGGTAAACCGAGAAACATTCACATTTACATTTGATTAACATTACCTACTAAATCAAATTTCCAGACATGCATTCGAGATTAAAAATATATATTTGGACTCGGCAACGTCCCGGTTGCCATACAAGGGATCAATCTATGGTGGGAAATATGTGTGGTACATTAACAGCTAAAAAAATGGAGATTGGGAAAAGCCTTGTTGCAGAAATTGGTCAAGATTGGAAAGCTTGGACTGACATATTAACTTGTGAAATTTATTTCTGAAACAGGGATTTCCCAAACGGGGGATAATTGGGTACTGTTAATGGAGTGTAAAAAAAAAACAGACAAGCACTATGTGGAGCTACTTTGGAAAAAAGGGTGGTCTCAATTGAAACATTGAGGGGACGGGTAAGATAAACTTTCTGACCTAATAAGATACGGGAAACACCAATAGCGCAAGCAATACCATAAAACTATAGGAAACTCTTTAATAATGGGTTTGACGTTCCATATGGTTTCAATTGAGACTAAACCATCTTACAAAGGATTAGAACAAACTACCAGACAAGGGAAATACGATGGGATCTAACAACTCCCTCAATCACCATTCATTTGGGGAAAAGTGTTTTTACAAATAAAAAACGTGTCCTACTTGTGCAGAAAAAATATTGAAACAGTGTTATCCTGTTACGCAGTAAATAGGAAGTCAATTTTTCCACTGTTTAATCATTTTACCTGCTTAAACCTTACAGGGCATGGTCTGAAGCTGGGGGCGATAAATGAGACGTGGTGTACCGGTGTTCTAAAACAAACTACAACCCTGATACCACGTTCTGGCCTATGGTGGTGGGGTGGTAGATAAATTATACGACTCCTGCTGAAACGCGGCAGGACTAGGTACTTTGGTCTCACTGCTCTTACCAGTGTCTGTTTTTCCATCCACAGTGGAGGAGATACAATTGGCGGCTCAGAATTCGGAGGTGCTGAAGGGTCGACCCTCCCGACATCGTCGAGAGGCATGAAGGGAAGGAGATCCAACATACATTGATGCGATTGGCATCCCACGGGGCGTAACAGATGAGTATAAGCTGGCTAATCAGATCGCAGCAGGTTGGGAGTCTATCTTCCTTCTAATCACCCCAAACAAAAATGTGGATAGAATAAATTACTTACATTACAATGTCCAAAAACTTGAAAATTATATTGAACAGGGATTTGTGGCCATAAAGTAGCAACTGGCAGCTACCAGTCTGATGGCGTTCCAGGATCGCATAGCGGTGGATATGATCCTTGCTGAAACAGGGGGCGTGTGTGCAATGTTTGGAAAACAATGTTGCACCTTCATACCGAACAACACGTCACCCAGTGGATCTCTCACCAGGGCCATTACTGGCCTGCAGACACTGAACCGCAATATGCAAGAGCGTTCTGGAGAAGATACGTCCGCATTGTCAGATTGGTGGGATAAGACCTTTGGAAAACATAAAGATTTGGCTACATCCTTCGTGGTGACTATAGGCACAATTACCGCTATCCTAACATTGTGTGGGTGCTGTATTATCCCCTGTTTGCGCTCCTTGCTTAGCCGACTTATAACTACTGCAATTGCCCCTACAAATTCTAAAGTACATGAGTTGTATCTTATGGGACGGTTTGGGGAAAGCAGTGAGGTCCAGGAGTATGGTAAATCCGAGGACCAATTGGATGAATATGATTATGTTCTTTGTCTTTCAGACCAGCCATGGGAGTAAGGAGTAGGCGGATAAAATCGCAGTCACCGACATTACCATTTCGTGATTACTAAGAAATGATTAATAACATACAAATTATAAAAACGGGGAAATGTTTGGTTTATTCTGTATTACTATTATAAATATAGTTGTATTAAGTCATTTCTTTGTTAAATCATTCTCTTATTATTCTCAAAGTGTTGCGAGGTCACCAATAACCGCCAAGTCATCTTTAACCTGGACTGCCTGTTCCAGGATGTTTATACAAACAATTCACCCAATCTGGGTCTTCGAGATTTGGTGGTCCCTTTTTGTAACGAGGCCAGGATCATTTGGCCAATAACAAGAATGTTGTTTCTGCCACGTCCATAACACTCGTGACGCACTTCGGGCTTCTTTATGTAATTGTTATATGATTGTTAGGTCAAATGAAGGCGTGATTGTTTTTGTTTTAATGCCTTAAATCTGTACGAAAAATACTGTTCGGGAGGGATACTTTGGAAGATCGCCTCCCTTAAGGTTACTTATCTGTGATCCAATCTATTTAATAAATGTCAATAATTGAATAAGATGTCTGCCTGCAGTTATTGATTATTACAAAGGGTAATTATTAATGAAGGTGACAGGCACACCCCGCCACAAGTCTGGTCAGAGGCCAGACAGTATCTCCCCCTCTACACGGGCCATTTGGCCCGCTACGAGGGGCCCCCGGGTGGTCACGGTGGAAGTCCTTGATGAGTTCCCGGCAAAGGATGTGGCGGGCAGGCACCCAGCTCCGCTCCTCGGGACCGTAACCCTTCCAGTCTACCAGGTAATGCAGGCCACGGCCCCGGCGGCGAACGTCCACCAATCGCTCCACCAAAAATGCCGGACCCCCATCGATCATTAGTGGAGGGGGCATTTCCGACCAACAGAACGGAAGTTTCGTGGAAGTTAGCGCTGTGAGGGGGCAGCTACACGGCTATAATTTCTAATCAAGCGTCTATAGAAGTTTGCAAACCCCAAAAAACGTTGTAGCTCCCGTCTACCCTTTGGCCTGGGCGACTGCGTCACCGCCTCCACCTTACTGGTGTCCATCTGCATCTCCCCGGCGGCCACAACGAACCCCAGAGAGGTGGTCTCCGAGACGTGGAATTCACATTTCTCCGCCTTGGCGAAAAGGCGGTTCTCCAAAAGGTGTTGCAGCACTAAGCGCACGTGCTATATGTGCTCCTCCAGGCTGTTAGAAAAAATCAAAATGTCGTCAAGATAAACGAAAACAAAACGGTCAAGCATGTCCCGGAAGACATCATTTATCAGTGATTGGAACACTCCCGGGGCATTGCGAAGACCAAAAGGCATGACCAAATATTCAAAATGGCCCTGAGGAGTGGAAAAGGCCACTGAAAAAGTTGCGGTCCACAAGGATTACAATTTGAAACGTCATTATGCTACGAGACATGCTGAGGAGTACGACAAATACCAGGGAGATGAGAGAGCCAACCAGGTTGATAGTCTCAAAACAAGTCTTCTGAGGCAACAGGGTTTTTTCAAGAAGGCTACAAAAGAAAGTGATGCAGCAGTCGAAGCTAGCTACGCCGTTTGTGAGCTGATTGCCAAGGCAGGCAACCCATTCACAGAAGGTGAATTTATCAAAAAGTGCATATTACAGGCTGCACATATTGTCTGTCCAGAAAAAAAGTCAGTTCAACAACATCAGCCTTTGTGCCAACACCGTGGTAGAGCGCATTTCTGAACTGTCAAGTGACATTTATGGTCAACTTTGTGAGAAAGCGCAAAACTTCAGTGTATATGCAGTGGCTCTTGATGAGACCACAGACATCACAGACACTGCCCAGCTCGCAATATATGTCCGTGGTGTTGATGACAATTTTGAAGTGTTGGAGGAGTTGCTCACAATAATTCCAATGCATGGCCAGACCACCACTAAGGAATTATTTCACAAGATGTGTGATGCCATTCAGAATGCCGGTTTGCCATGGAAGAGCTTTGTTGGAATAACAACTGATGGAGCCCCATCAATGATTGGGAGGAAGAATGGACTGGTAGCACTTGTTCAAAAAAAACTGGAAGAGGAGGGTGTGGAGTCGGCCATAGCTCAGCACTGCATTATCCATCAGCAGGCCCTTTGCAGCAGATGCCTGAAGTTTGACAATGTGATGTCTGTCGTTGTGAAATGCATCAACCAAATCAGATCCAGGGGCTTAAAGCATAGAAGGTTTCGTGCTTTTTTGGAGGAAATGGAGTCTGAACATGGGGATGTGCTCTACTTCACTGAGGTACGTTGGCTCAGCAGGGGAAATGTGTTGAAGAGATTTTTTGAGTTGAGAGCAGAAGTAAAAGACTTCATGGAGATAGACGGGGTTGCTGTTCCTGTGCTAAGTGATCCCAAATGGCTCATGGACTTAGCTTTTCTTGTTGATATCACACATGAGCTTAATGTACTGAACAAGAAGCTACAAAGCCAGGGGCAACTTGTCAGTGCTGCCAATGACAACGTGAGAGCATTCTGCTCTAAACTTTTGTTATGGAAAGCCCAGCTCTCTCAGACAAACCTTTTCCATTTCCCAGCATGCAAGGCTCTTGTGGATGCAGGCACACGATTCAGTGGTGAGAAATATGTGGAGGCCATTTCGAAGCTGCAGGAGGAATTTGATCACAGATTTGCATACCTCAAGACGTATAAAGCCACATTTCAAATGTTTGCGGACCCCTTCTCATTTGATGTGCAAGATGCCCCTCCTGAGCTTCAAATGGAGCTCATTGACCTGCAGTGCAACTCTACATTTAAAGCCAAGTTCAGGGAGGTGAGTGGAGAAGCAGACAAGCTTGGACATTTTTTGAGAGAGTTGACCCCCAGCTTCCCTGAACTTTCCCGAATCTTCAAGCGGACCATGTGCCTTTTTGGGAGCACATACTTGTGTGAGAAACTCTTCTCCACCTTGAACTGCAATAAGTCCAAGTATAGGTCCAGACTTACTGATGAGCATCTTCAAGCTCTGTTGAGGGTCTCCACTGCTTCCTCCCTCAAGCCAAATGTGACTAAGCTATGTGAGAAGAAGCGCTGCCAGGTCTCTAGCAGCAAGAAGTAAAGTTCAGAAAGTTAAAATTTAAAGAGCTGTTAATACAGACATTTGAAACAAAATAAAAATAATTAGTTTTCTCTACTTAGCCAGCCACTGTATATCTACTGTATTCTCAGTATTATTATTATTTTATTATTTTATTACTTATTGATTTATTTTATATTCATCTTTAAGTTAATTTATTTAATTCATTATTTTTTGTTAAAAATTAAAGTTATTGGATAACGTTGGAATGTTTTATCAGCACCTTTCTTGTGGAAATCCTGATGCGGCCCAGCCTCACCCAGACTCTGCCTCTTGCGGCCCTCAGGTAAATTGAGTTGGAGACCCCTGCTCTAAACCATTTGTCGAGGACCCATTGGAGGGCAAGTCTGGTGCCAGCAGCCGCGGTAATTCCAGCACCAATAGCGTATCTTAAAGTTGTTGCAGTTAAAAAGCTCGTAGTTGGACTTTGGGATCGAGCTTGACGGTCCGCCGCGAGGCGTGCCACCGTCTGTCCCAGCCCCTGCCTATCGGTCGCCCCCGGGATGCTGTTGACTGAGTGTCCCGTAACCCTTTGGGGCCCGAAGCGTTTACTTTGAAAAAATTAGTGTTCAAAGCAGGCCAGTGACGCCTGAATACTGCAGCTAGGAATAATGGAATAGGACCCCGGTTCTATTTTGTGGGTTTTTCTGAACTGAGGCCATGATTAAGAGGGACGGCCGGGGGCATTCGTATTGTGCCGCTAGAGGTGAAAAAGCCGCCGATCACCTCGATTGGAATGATGGGTCAGGAAGGTTCCCGGAAGAGTCAGCGGATGTGACTCTGGAAGCGCCGGGCCCTTCCCGTGGATCCCATTCAGCTATGGCACCCGTATGAGCCTCGTTCCGTTCCACTCGTGACCCCTCGGCGCTCGTACGTCGTTGTGGTACCGTAGTGGTCCCGGCATCTGAGTCAACTCCGTCGGGCTGTCTCGACCGGCGCCAAGCAGCTGGCTTTGAACCGGTGCGGAACAGGGGAGTCCTACTGTTTAATTAAAACAAAGCATCGCGAAGGCCCGAGGTGGGTGTTGACGCGATGTGATTTCTGCCCAGTGCTCTGAATGTCATAGTGAAGAAATTCAATGAAGCGCGGGTAAACGGCGGGAGTAACTATGACTCTCTTAAGGAACTGGAGGAAGGTTATGGCATGTCCCTGTTTGGGCAAAGTTCCTGAGTGGATAAGTCCCCAACTCGAGTCCATGAATGATGAAGACTCAGGATGATGGTAAAAGGAACTGGAGAAAGGTTATGGCGTGTCCATGCTTGGGCAAGGTTCCTGAGTGGATAAGTCCCCCACTCGAGTCCATGAATGATGAAGACTCAGGATGATGGTAAAAGGATGGATATATACCACTAACATAAATAATGGAAGTGGAATTGTGTCGGGTACAAAGACATGCCTATCTAGGAGATGATGAGTAACAATCTAATGACCTCGGATTGGGTATGGATGATTCAGGCCTATGGGAAAAGCCTCAGAGCCGCTTCCTTGAGGAGCCGCGGGTGACTCATGGGTTACGTCATTGTCCATATTCCGCCCGAGACCACCGTTATTTTGCCAAAGTCTCCTTCACCGGGATTTATGGATATTCCAGATTGTGAGATGCTCCTCATCATCTCCTCCAACTGGACCATGCCTCTCGACGATGTCGGGAGGGTCGACCCTTCACCTCCGAATTCTGAGCCGCCAATTGTATCTCCTCCACTGTGGATGGAAAAACAGACATCGGTAAGAGCAGTGAGACCAAAGTACCTAGTCCTGCCGCGTTTCGGCAGGAGTCGTATAATTTATCTACCACCCCGCCACCATAGGCCAGAACGTGGTATCAGGGGTGTAGTTTGTTTTAGAACGCCGGTACACCACGTCTCATTTATCGCCCCCAGCTTCAGACCATGCCCTGTAAGGTTTAAGCAGGTAAAATGATTAAACAGTGGAAAAATTGACTTCCTATTTACTGCGTAACAAGATAAACACTGTTTCAATATTTTTTTCTTTCTTGCCAAGTAGGACACGTTTTTTCATTTGTAAAAACACTTTTCCCCAAAAGAATGGTGATTGAGGGAGTTGTTAGACCCCATCGTATTTTCTCTTGTCTGGTAGGTTATCCTAATCCTTTGTAAGATGGTTTAGTCTCAATTGAAACCATATGGAGACGTCAAACCCAATATAAAAGAGTTCCCTATAGTTTTATGGTATTGCTTGCTGAGCAATAATCTTTTCAATTAATATTGGTGTTTCCCGTATTTTATTAAGTCAGAAAGTTTATCTTCCCCGTCCCCTCAATGTTTCAATTGAGACCACCCTTTTACCAAAGTAGCTCCACATAGTGCTTGCCTTCTTTACACTCCATTAACAGCGCCCAATTATCCCCCGTTTGGGAAATCCCTGTTTCAGAAATAATTTTCACAGGTTAATATGTCAGTCCAAGCTTTCCAATCTTGACCAATTTCTGCAACAAGGCTTTTCCCAATCTTCAATTTTTTTGCTGTTAATGTACCACACATATTTCCCACCATAGATTGACACCTTGTACGGCAACCGGGACGTCGCCGAGTCCAAATATATATATATTTTCAATGTGGAAATTTGATTTAGTAGGTAATGTTAATTAAATGTAAATGTGTATGTTTCTCGGTTTACCCTCCCGTAAGAAGGTGTATCCTCAATTGAAACGCCTCCGCCTTTTTCTCCAACTGGAGAAAACAACCCTACTTCTTACTGTGGGAAAGGTGCATCCGTGTCCCCTTTCAGTAACAAGGACCCTCCCACTTTGCGTTGCTCCGATGTTTCTTCTTTTATGCTGCTTATCAGCATCCAGTCTTCAAGAATCACCGTCGCTTCGTCCGTTTCCTGTTGACAAGCAAAATCTCCCTCTGATAGTCTAAATTTGGTGTGTGCGTTTTTTTTTCTCTGATAGATTCGCCTCATCATCCAATTGTCATTGTGTGGTGAATAATAACAATTTGTAAGGTCTACCAAACAGGACTTCATATAAGGTCCGCCAATTGTGGATGGTAGACAACTATTATATTAACAAAATGGGAGTCATTATCCATATGATCTAATAAAAATAAAATAAAATCTATATGTATTTTTGAAATGGATATGTGGGTATGCATATAGATTTAAACCCTAAGCCTTGTAGTGCCGTTGTAGCAAGGCCACCTCCCCCTTGTCGAGACATAGGTCTTCCCTTGACTCAAGCCCAAATTATTTTCTTTATTGATCTTTTATTGATAGATTATGTCTCGGTGGTCTGCCAATCAAAAAACACAAAAAGACAAACTATCATTCACGCTCACATTCATAAAAAGAAGAATTTAGTGTGTTCAACCAGTCTAGCATCCATAATTTCATTTTGTGGGAGTAAACTGGAGTACCCGGAGAAAATCCACAAATTCTCGAGGACGCCATGAATACCCCACATTCCGGAAAGTCTGGATCCACCCCGCATTCATTAGTAGATCCTTTAATATACACACCCCCACTCTAGCATTTTAACCGTTTGTAAAAAATTTCCTTCAAGTTTCACACAAAGTTATATCCTCTTTAATGCTATCAGTTTAGCTGTTTGTTCCCCGAATTGAGGTCGGAATAGTTTCACATCTAAAGTTTTTATTTTTTACAGCCGCCATGACCTAATGGCCCCCTATCAGGTTTTTTGAAAATCCCAATTCCCTTTAATAGCATGCCAATCACCTTTTAATGCGGCCATCCAATTTTGTTTCTACTTGTTTCAGGTGATAAGATAATCTCCCCCATTTGTAAAACAAATTCATCCACGCCTAATTTATACAACATGACGCCTATGGCCTTTATTACGTCGCCTTGACTCCAAATTCTATGAACCAAGATAACACGCTGAATTTGTAAGCGAATTTCGCCCATCCCATTTTGTTCATAGACAACCCATCTACCTAAAGCGTCACTTGTTTCAAAAACATGAAAGGCCCCACTAGAATTCGTGCATCCAGCGCCAAATAGAGCCTATTTTCACATTTGTTTCAAACTTGTTTTAGATATGGGGTCCCCAATTTCCCAAAATTTCCCAGAATTCATGTACCACCAGATCCTGTCAAAAACCCAAAACGACTAACATAACCTGTTTCTAAGCCAGATTCTGGAATTTGGAGAATTTCTCCTTTCCCTCCCTTATCTAAGCTTGTTATTGCCCCTCGTTATCACTGTAACATTCAGGCGTATTAACCCCATCGTTGCTAAAGTTCTCACCAATTTGCATGCCCTTAAAGCAGTAAAAAGCAACGTTATTTGGTTGTATCAATTGACCAATGCTTATCCAATCCATAATATCTTTAAAGTCACCAATATGACCTGTGACAAAGCATATTTCCTCCCGCCAGGACAACAGACAATGTTCTTTCAAGTGCACTTTGAAAAACATTCCATGTTACTCCATTCTTAGTGAAAATATGCTCATCCTAAACCAATTATTTTATTTACAATTCACCTAATTATTTGGATGAATGCCATGAATTTTATCATGCCACTATTGCATTGTAAATTTCCCATCTGATGTCGTTAACAGCCAAATAATTCAATACCTACTATACTTTGTAAATCACCTCATATGATGTTTACTTAAGACACGAGTATTTTCCCATAGCCTGTTACCAAAACAAAAATCTACAACAATTAAATGAGACAAATCAACCTTTTGTTAGACAATTCCTAATTACAAACTTTAATGTTTTAAAAACCTTATCGTCACCAATATACCATAATATTGTAAATTTTGTCATCCTGGCCTTTTTTTCTTTTAAAACAGCCAACCTCCTGGATTAAAGTATTTTGAATAATCAAAAAATTCTGAAATAGTATTAATATTATTTTATCCTCCAAAAGCTAGTTTCCTTTAACTAAGAGCCCTTTGAAATCCACTATTGCTCAAAAATGACTATTTTGGTCTATTTCCCAAATCCAAAGCTTTTTACCAAATCAACCTTTTACTGAACAGATTTTTTCTATCCTCTTAATACATTTCATTTTAAAACCCAAAATATCAATGCGAAAGCATTCGCATAACCTTGCATTTCTTGCAGCCCATGTATTGTTCTTATTCTGAAAAGTCCAAACAGAAAACGCAATTAGCCGTTAACTATGACCTCCACTCTTGCTGCGAAAACAGCATTGTTATCTTATGTTTACAAACCAGCTTTTTCCCTGTGCCCAAATACAACGCTTTTTAGAGAAGACAACCATTAAAACGTCAAATTAACCCCTCTTCCGATATTCAACTACATCACAATATTTTTCCAAGACCCCATATATCCAGAATATGTATGCTGCAAGCACAACAATATGGCATAAACCCATTTTCTGCCCTCAAGTTTGCTTCAGCACCCCCAAGGCCAATTATTATTATTATAATGTCTTCACGGAAAGGATCACAAAATTTTAGTCGTTTACACGGTCCGAACGCTCCCGAAAGCCCAACACAGTTAAATCGTCTGCCCCGCGGCCCACATGTTTCACTCCCATCTAATCAGCAGCCGCTGCACCAGAAACGCTTCCCCCGCAGTCGACACATTTTTTGGCAAGTCTAGAGCATAATAAAAACACAGGTGACATTCCCTGCTAAAATTTAAATGATCATTTTGTATATATTCTTTTGTCTTTTTAAACACCATCTTCCCGTTAGCGGACGGGATCAAAAACCAAGCTGCAATAAGCCATCACATTGCTGTAAATTGACAGTACATATAGGTTATATTAACAAAGCACCACCAGCACTTGGAAATAACCATTCTAATTGTTGTTATACAAGCCATTAGTGTCTGTGGAACAAGCTGTTACACTTTTATCCACTCACATATTATTTATATATGTATATTACCTCTATGCATTAGTGCATATATTATCCTGCATTTTATGCATTTTAAGCTGGCCAGCAAACCCATATTTATTTATCCATAAATATAGCTGTGTAATATTTTTAAAGCGCTTTGTCTTTCCAATTTTTTCCAATCCTTACAAGTTAGACGTATTTTTTTGGATCGTCATCCAAACCCGCCTTACAACACGTGTTTCCCATATTTTACTTTTATTTTTTGTAGTGAGTTCGTGTGCCTCACACAGTTAACTCTATTATTTATTATTATTATTAATATTATTATTATCTATTCGACTGTATCGACTGTATCTCCTAGGCCTTTCCTAATTTTACTGCAGAAACCACACAAACACCATACAACGTATATTCGTGCCTACCCTTTAGACACAGGACACTCCCCGGCCCCAATATTGTACCTCTAGTACAATACATTCGTGCCTACCCCTGAGACACAGGACACTTTCCAGCAAAGTGCCCCACCGTACCTGCCATTGACTAGTATAAACACAGGGTTTTATCGCCGTCACCCAGGACGCGAAACCAGCCCAACAATGGGCCTCACATACAATGTCCCTTTAACGCATTTGTAAACACCTTCACAACATGCAGACATTAATGTGGACTTACCCGAGATCCATCAGATGTCTCCCTCCAGCAGGAAAAGTCTTCAACCGCCGAGAATCCAGGCGCCCCCGTCGAAAAACTCCGGCCCACCAAGGGTTTTGAAGACGCCGTGCGCACGGTCACTTACCAGATGTCGAACAGCAGCGCCTGGGTTCTCGCTCCGGTATATTGACCTCCATGGCTCAGAAGGACCAAAATGTCAGGTTCATTAATAATTACCTTCGTCCGTAATTATCAATAACTGCAGGAAGACATCTTATTCAATTATTGACATTTAATTAAATAGAAATGGATACAACAGGTAAAAGCCTCCGGAGGGGAGCATTACAGCAAGTGTCCCTTACAACTTCCGAACGTCTCCTCGAATAGACGTTTTCGTCCCATTCTTATGGTCACAAGTTACAGAGTTGTTGATCATTCCATCACGTATGAGTAAAAACAACATCTGGGACTACAATAACAATCAAGGTATTTTACTAATAACAAAAACAGGGACTAGACCTAACAACATTTAGATTAGAGTAATTATACAACCTCCTTGACCTAAGAATCATATAATATAATCATATAATCGTTACATACAGAAAAACCCGAAGTGTACGGTTACATAACGATAACAATATTCTTGTTATTGTCCGAATAGCCCTGTCCTCGTCACCAAGGGCCCACCAAATCTCAAGGACCGAGATTGGGTGGATTGTTTGTATAACCATCCTGGAACAGGCTGTCTAGGTTAAAGATGACTTGGCGTGACCTCAAGACTTTTGAAAAACAGAAAGAGAATGATTTAACAAAGTAACGAATTAATACAAAGAAAAGAAAGAGATTGATTTAATAAAGAAATGAATTAATATAACTATTATAATAATAAAACAGAATAAACCCAACAAACCCGCACCATCATAATTGGAACATCTAAGCTTGCCTGGATGTGAAGATGATAGGTGCAAGGTGCATGCATCCCCAACAATATCTATGTTCCACTAACATAAATAATGGAAGTGGAAATGTATAGGGTACAAAGACATGCCTATCAAGAAGGGGAATCTAACGACCTCGGATCGGATATGGATGGTTCAGGCCTGTGGGAAAAGCCTCAGAGCCGCTTCCTTGAGGAGCCGCGGGTGACTCATGGGTTACGTCACTGTCAATATTCCGCCCAAGACCACCGTTATTTCGCCAAAGTCTCCTCCACTGAGGTTTATGGACGCTCCAGTCTGTGAGACGTTCCCCATCGTCTCCTCCAACTGGACCTGTAAAACCTGCACCATCGCAAATGAAACACCCAGGCTTGCCGGGTTGCGAAAGCGATAGGTGCAAGATGCATGTATCCCTTGACAATCTGTAATCTATCTCCTGACCCCTAACCCTAACCCTAACTGTTGGGTTTATTCTGTATAACTATTATAATAGTTGTATTAATTCATTTCTTTGTTAAATCATTCTCTTTCTATTCTCTGTATTAATTCATTTCTTTGTATAAAAATAATTCTCTTTCTATTTTCAAAGTGTTGCGAGGTCACGAGTATTGCCAAGTCATCTCTAACCTGGACGGCCTGTTCCAGGATGGTTATACAAACAATCCACCCAATCTGGGTCCTTGAGATTTGGTGGGCCCTTGGTGATGAGGCCAGGGCTATTCGGCCGATAACAAGAATGTTGTTATCGTTATGTAACTGTGCACTTCGGGCTTTTCTGTACGTAACCATTATATGATTATGATTATATTATATGATTCTTAGGTCAAGGAAGTTGTATAATTACTCTAATCTAAATGTTGTTAGGTCTAATCTCCTGGTTTTGTTATTGGTAAAATACTTTGATTGTTATTGTAGTCCCAGATGTTGTTTTTACTCATACGTGATGGAATGATCAACAACTCTGTAAATTGTTTTGATTCATGGCAATAAGAGGCGTACGAAAACGTCTATTCGAGGAAACGTTCGGAAGTTGTAAGGAGACACTTGCTGAAACTCTCCCCTTCGGAGGTATTACCCATTGTTATCCATTTCTATTTAACTAAATGTCAATAATTGAATAAGATGTCTGGTTGCAGTTATTGATAATTACGGACGAAGGTAATTATTAATGAACCTAACCCTAACCCTAACCCTAACCCTAACCCTAACCCTAACCCTAACCCTAACCCTAACCCTAACCCTAACCCTAACCCTAACCCTAACCCTAACCCTAACCCTAACCCTAACCCTAACCCTAACCCTAACCCTAACCCTAACCCTAACCCTAACCCTAACCCTAACCCTAACCCTAACCCTAACCCTAACCCTAACCCTAACCCTAACCCTAACCCTAACCCTAACCCTAACCCTAACCCTAACCCTAACCCTAACCCTAACCCTAACCCTAACCCTAACCCCTAACCCTAACCCTAACCCTAACCCTAACCCTAACCCTAACCCCTAACCCTAACCCTAACCCTAACTCTAACCCTAACCCTAACCCTAACCCTAACAGAAATGGCAATAAAAAGGGAAGGAATGCAAAGGCAGGACTTAGGGGCTAACCTGTTAGCAGCTGCAACTGAGTAGGACAACAAAGCCAGGATAGGGCTAGCTACAAGGCTTAAGAACCGTTTATGGAGTAAAACATAAGTAGGTTACCTCAAAATACTAAACGAAAGAAGGAAAAGGCACTAAGAATCTAATAAATTAAAGAATAATCGTGATAAATTTATTATGATAAAAAGAACAAGAATAATAATACATAGGAAGCTAAAATAGCAGGGCTAGGCTAACTTAACCGTGTACCTAAACAAGGATGTCAAATAGAGATAACAGTACCCCTCGAACAATATAGAGATATAGAAAGCAGCGAGTATACCACATGATACTATACAAAGTTGAATTTAAAAAGTAGGGACAGGGGACAATAATTAATGTAACACCAATGCAATAGAATTGACCCGGAAGTAGTTACAACGACCACTGTGTCTGCTGAACACTTAAATACAGTTACAAATCCATTATAAACTACAAAATGAACGCTCACGATGGGGGAATATCTGGCAATGACCTATGGGCGATAATGAAGGTGTAAATAGAGATCCTTAACAAATGTAGAAACTACTTAATATATGAAGAGCGCTCCTACTAAGAGTGAATGAATAGAACAGATGCATTATGGGTAATAATAAAAACGCCTAAAAAGAAAGCCAAACAAATATAGTGTAAATGTAAGAATAGGACAGAGATGCGGGAAAGACTGGCAATAAAATAAATACAAAAGATAACATATAATAACAGTTTTAAAGCTTATGTGAAGTAACGTCAATCTGAGATTGCCTGGATGTGAAGATGATAGGTGCAAGGTGCATGCATCCCCAACAATATCTATGTACCACTAATATAAATAATGGAAGCGGAAATGTATAGGGTACAAAGACATGCCTATCCAGGAGGGGATGAGTAACAATCTAACGAACTTGGATCGGATATGGATGGTTCAGGCCTATGGGAAAAGCCTCAGAGCCGCTTCCTTGAGGAGCCGCGGGTGACTCATGGGTTACGTCACTGACCATATTCCGCCCAAGACCACCGTTATTTCGCCAAAGTCTCCTCCACTGAGGTTTATGGACACTCCAGTCTGTGAGACGTTCCCCATCGTCTCCTCCAACTGGACCTGTAAAACCTGCACCATCGCAAATAAAACACCCAGGCTTGCCAAATTGTGAAAGTGATAGGTGCAAAATGCATGTATCCCCTGACAATCTAATCTATCTCCTGACCCCTAACCCTAACCCTAACCCTAACCCTAACCCTAACCCTAACCCTAACCCTAACCCCTAACCCTAACCCTAACCCTAACCCTAACCCTAACCCTAACCTAACCCTAACCCTAACCCTAACCCTAACCCTAAAGGAAATGGCAATAAAAAGGGAAGGAATGCAAAGGCAGGACTTAGGGGCTAACCTGTTAGCAGCTGCAACTGAGTAGGACAACAAAGCCAGGATAGGGCTAGCTACAAGGCTTAAGAACCGTTTATGGAGTAAAACATAAGTAGGTTACCTCAAAATACTAAACGAAAGAAGGAAAAGGCACTAAGAATCTAATAAATTAAAGAATAATCGTGATAAATTTATTATGATAAAAAGAACAAGAATAATAATACATAGGAAGCTAAAATAGCAGGGCTAGGCTAACTTAACCGTGTACCTAAACAAGGATGTCAAATAGAGATAACAGTACCCCTCGAACAATATAGAGATATAGAAAGCAGCGAGTATACCACATGATACTATACAAAGTTGAATTTAAAAAGTAGGGACAGGGGACAATAATTAATGTAACACCAATGCAATAGAATTGACCCGGAAGTAGTTACAACGACCACTGTGTCTGCTGAACACTTAAATACAGTTACAAATCCATTATAAACTACAAAATGAACGCTCACGATGGGGGAATATCTGGCAATGACCTATGGGCGATAATGAAGGTGTAAATAGAGATCCTTAACAAATGTAGAAACTACTTAATATATGAAGAGCGCTCCTACTAAGAGTGAATGAATAGAACAGATGCATTATGGGTAATAATAAAAACGCCTAAAAAGAACGCCAAACAAATATAGTGTAAATGTAAGAATAGGACAGAGATGCGGGAAAGACTGGCAATAAAATAAATACAAAAGATAACATATAATAACAGTTTTAAAGCTTATGTGAAGTAACGTCAATCTGAGATTGCCTGGATGTGAAGATGATAGGTGCAAGGTGCATGCATCCCCAACAATATCTATGTACCACTAATATAAATAATGGAAGCGGAAATGTATAGGGTACAAAGACATGCCTATCCAGGAGGGGATGAGTAACAATCTAACGAACTTGGATCGGATATGGATGGTTCAGGCCTATGGGAAAAGCCTCAGAGCCGCTTCCTTGAGGAGCCGCGGGTGACTCATGGGTTACGTCACTGACCATATTCCGCCCAAGACCACCGTTATTTCGCCAAAGTCTCCTCCACTGAGGTTTATGGACACTCCAGTCTGTGAGACGTTCCCCATCGTCTCCTCCAACTGGACCTGTAAAACCTGCACCATCGCAAATGAAACACCCAGGCTTGCCAAATTGTGAAAGTGATAGGTGCAAAATGCATGTATCCCCTGACAATCTAATCTATCTCCTGACCCCTAACCCTAACCCTAACCCTAACCCTAACCCTAACCCTAACCCTAACCCTAACCCTAACCCTAACCCTAACCCTAACCCTAACCCTAACCCTAACCCTAACCCTAACCCTAACCCTAACCCTAACCCTAACCCTAACCCTAACCCAGGGATGGGCAAACTTTTTGACTTGCGGGCCACTATGGGTTATAAAATTTGAACAAGGGGCCACAGCAGTACATTGACTGCTGGGCCAAATATAATAAAGCGTTGCTTGTAGTATCCAAACCTCATAGTACAGCAAGCACATGCAAATAAATGTTCAACACGTTTCACTAACATTGAGGACTGCATTTTCCAAATGTACAAGAGAAATAGTAGGCCAAATAGATTAGAATAGAAAACTGTGATCTATCAACCCTGGAGATTGCATCTGTTTTTAATACAATTCAATTGAAGGCACCAAGTAAAACAAATATCAAAATTTATTGAAATCTTGATGAATATAACTTTCAACATTCAAAACATTACTACCCAACAACATAGGCGACTAACCTCAATCCTTTCTGTCCCGCTGCAGTGCGTAATTAAAAGATGCGCCCTTTCAAACTTTCAATTTTTTTATCATAGTAGAAAAACTCGAACTTTCAGTGGGAACAGTGTTGTTGGTAAAAATGAGGAGCTGAGCAGTGTCTTTAATGTCCGTACTTTCATCAAGCGCTAATGAAAATAACTCAAAGGTTGCCGCTTTTTTGTTTAACTCGCTCACTATTTCTTCATCAATGAGTTCCACACGGCGAGTTATTGTCCTGCGTGATAAGCTGATTTTTTCGAACTTGCCTTTGCTCTCCGGACACAAAACACCAGCTGTCTCTATCATGCATTCTTTCAAAAACTCGCCTTCGGAGAAAGGCTTGCTAGCCTTTGCCAGTTTGAAGGCCAGCAAAAAGCTTGTCTTTGTGCTTGCCTCTTGAATTGCAGTTTGCCGGTGAAAAAAATTCTGCTGACTCTGCAAATTAGCCACCAATCTCTGAGCAGTAGCCGCTCGTTGTTGTGTTGACTGCTTGCTAGCGTAGTTTGCATGCTTCGTGGCAAAGTGACGGCTGATATTGTACTCTTTGAAAATAGCAATAGTTTCTTGGCATATCAGACATACAGCGGTTGATCGGACTTCAGTGAAGAAATATTTAGTTGTCCACTCTTTATTAAATACACGACACTCACTGTCCACTTTCCTTTTCTTTGGTCCGCTCATTTTTACAGAAGGGCTCAAATGACAATGAGAAAATTAAAGAGGGATAAATAAAGAGAAAGGCGCGACTCAACAAAGGCCTAAATGTCAGCGCGCCATTTATAGGTGAAACACGGTATTGCATGGACAAGATGTAATGAATGATTTATGAAGCATTATTATTTTATTTATTGGACAAGCTCGGCGGGCCGGATTAAATTGTCTAACGGGCCGTATACGGCCCGCGGGCCGTAGTTTGCCCATGTCTGCCCTAACCCCTAACCCGAACCCTAACCCTAACCCTAACCCTAACCTAACCCTAACCCTAACCCTAACCCTAACCCTAACCCTAACCCTAACCCTAACAGAAATGGCAATAAAAAGGGAAGGAATGCAAAGGCAGGACTTAGGGGCTAACCTGTTAGCAGCTGCAACTGAGTAGGACAACAAAGCCAGGATAGGGCTAGCTACAAGGCTTAAGAACCGTTTATGGAGTAAAACATAAGTAGGTTACCTCAAAATACTAAACGAAAGAAGGAAAAGGCACTAAGAATCTAATAAATTAAAGAATAATCGTGATAAATTTATTATGATAAAAAGAACAAGAATAATAATACATAGGAAGCTAAAATAGCAGGGCTAGGCTAACTTAACCGTGTACCTAAACAAGGATGTCAAATAGAGATAACAGTACCCCTCGAACAATATAGAGATATAGAAAGCAGCGAGTATACCACATGATACTATACAAAGTTGAATTTAAAAAGTAGGGACAGGGGACAATAATTAATGTAACACCAATGCAATAGAATTGACCCGGAAGTAGTTACAACGACCACTGTGTCTGCTGAACACTTAAATACAGTTACAAATCCATTATAAACTACAAAATGAACGCTCACGATGGGGGAATATCTGGCAATGACCTATGGGCGATAATGAAGGTGTAAATAGAGATCCTTAACAAATGTAGAAACTACTTAATATATGAAGAGCGCTCCTACTAAGAGTGAATGAATAGAACAGATGCATTATGGGTAATAATAAAAACGCCTAAAAAGAAAGCCAAACAAATATAGTGTAAATGTAAGAATAGGACAGAGATGCGGGAAAGACTGGCAATAAAATAAATACAAAAGATAACATATAATAACAGTTTTAAAGCTTATGTGAAGTAACGTCAATCTGAGATTGCCTGGATGTGAAGATGATAGGTGCAAGGTGCATGCATCCCCAACAATATCTATGTACCACTAATATAAATAATGGAAGCGGAAATGTATAGGGTACAAAGACATGCCTATCCAGGAGGGGATGAGTAACAATCTAATGAACTTGGATCGGATATGGATGGTTCAGGCCTATGGGAAAAGCCTCAGAGCCGCTTCCTTGAGGAGCCGCGGGTGACTCATGGGTTACGTCACTGACCATATTCCGCCCAAGACCACCGTTATTTCGCCAAAGTCTCCTCCACTGAGGTTTATGGACACTCCAGTCTGTGAGACGTTCCCCATCGTCTCCTCCAACTGGACCTGTAAAACCTGCACCATCGCAAATGAAACACCCAGGCTTGCCAAATTGTGAAAGTGATAGGTGCAAAATGCATGTATCCCCTGACAATCTAATCTATCTCCTGACCCCTAACCCTAACCCTAACCCTAACCCTAACCCTAACCTAACCCTAACCCTAACCCTAACCCTAACCCTAACCCTAACCCTAACCCAGGGATGGGCAAACTTTTTGACTTGCGGGCCACTATGGGTTATAAAATTTGAACAAGGGGCCACAGCAGTACATTGACTGCTGGGCCAAATATAATAAAGCGTTGCTTGTAGTATCCAAACCTCATAGTACAGCAAGCACATGCAAATAAATGTTCAACACGTTTCACTAACATTGAGGACTGCATTTTCCAAATGTACAAGAGAAATAGTAGGCCAAATAGATTAGAATAGAAAACTGTGATCTATCAACCCTGGAGATTGCATCTGTTTTTAATACAATTCAATTGAAGGCACCAAGTAAAACAAATATCAAAATTTATTGAAATCTTGATGAATATAACTTTCAACATTCAAAACATTACTACCCAACAACATAGGCGACTAACCTCAATCCTTTCTGTCCCGCTGCAGTGCGTAATTAAAAGATGCGCCCTTTCAAACTTTCAATTTTTTTATCATAGTAGAAAAACTCGAACTTTCAGTGGGAACAGTGTTGTTGGTAAAAATGAGGAGCTGAGCAGTGTCTTTAATGTCCGTACTTTCATCAAGCGCTAATGAAAATAACTCAAAGGTTGCCGCTTTTTTGTTTAACTCGCTCACTATTTCTTCATCAATGAGTTCCACACGGCGAGTTATTGTCCTGCGTGATAAGCTGATTTTTTCGAACTTGCCTTTGCTCTCCGGACACAAAACACCAGCTGTCTCTATCATGCATTCTTTCAAAAACTCGCCTTCGGAGAAAGGCTTGCTAGCCTTTGCCAGTTTGAAGGCCAGCAAAAAGCTTGTCTTTGTGCTTGCCTCTTGAATTGCAGTTTGCCGGTGAAAAAAATTCTGCTGACTCTGCAAATTAGCCACCAATCTCTGAGCAGTAGCCGCTCGTTGTTGTGTTGACTGCTTGCTAGCGTAGTTTGCATGCTTCGTGGCAAAGTGACGGCTGATATTGTACTCTTTGAAAATAGCAATAGTTTCTTGGCATATCAGACATACAGCGGTTGATCGGACTTCAGTGAAGAAATATTTAGTTGTCCACTCTTTATTAAATACACGACACTCACTGTCCACTTTCCTTTTCTTTGGTCCGCTCATTTTTACAGAAGGGCTCAAATGACAATGAGAAAATTAAAGAGGGATAAATAAAGAGAAAGGCGCGACTCAACAAAGGCCTAAATGTCAGCGCGCCATTTATAGGTGAAACACGGTATTGCATGGACAAGATGTAATGAATGATTTATGAAGCATTATTATTTTATTTATTGGACAAGCTCGGCGGGCCGGATTAAATTGTCTAACGGGCCGTATACGGCCCGCGGGCCGTAGTTTGCCCATGTCTGCCCTAACCCCTAACCCTAACCCTAACCCTAACCCTAACCCTAACCCTAACCCTAACCCTAACCCTAACCCTAACCCTAACCCTAACCCTAACCCTAACCCTAACCCTAACCCTAACCCTAACCCTAACCCTAACCCTAACCCTAACCCTAACCCTAACCCTAACCCTAACCCTAACCCTAACCCTAACCCTAACCCTAACCCTAACCCTAACCCTAACCCTAACCCTAACCCTAACCCTAACCCTAACCCTAACCCTAACCCTAACCCTAACCCTAACCCTAACCCTAACCCTAACCCTAACCCTAACCCTAACCCTAACCCTAACCCTAACCCTAACCCTAACCCTAACCCTAACCCTAACCCTAACCCTAACCCTAACCCTAACCCTAACCCTAACCCTAACCCTAACCCTAACCCTAACCCTAACCCTAACCCTAACCCTAACCCTAACCCTAACCCTAACCCTAACCCTAACCCTAACCCTAACCCTAACCCTAACCCTAACCCTAACCCTAACAGAAATGGCAATAAAAAGGGAAGGAATGCAAAGGCAGGACTTAGGGGCTAACCTGTTAGCAGCTGCAACTGAGTAGGACAACAAAGCCAGGATAGGGCTAGCTACAAGGCTTAAGAACCGTTTATGGAGTAAAACATAAGTAGGTTACCTCAAAATACTAAACGAAAGAAGGAAAAGGCACTAAGAATCTAATAAATTAAAGAATAATCGTGATAAATTTATTATGATAAAAAGAACAAGAATAATAATACATAGGAAGCTAAAATAGCAGGGCTAGGCTAACTTAACCGTGTACCTAAACAAGGATGTCAAATAGAGATAACAGTACCCCTCGAACAATATAGAGATATAGAAAGCAGCGAGTATACCACATGATACTATACAAAGTTGAATTTAAAAAGTAGGGACAGGGGACAATAATTAATGTAACACCAATGCAATAGAATTGACCCGGAAGTAGTTACAACGACCACTGTGTCTGCTGAACACTTAAATACAGTTACAAATCCATTATAAACTACAAAATGAACGCTCACGATGGGGGAATATCTGGCAATGACCTATGGGCGATAATGAAGGTGTAAATAGAGATCCTTAACAAATGTAGAAACTACTTAATATATGAAGAGCGCTCCTACTAAGAGTGAATGAATAGAACAGATGCATTATGGGTAATAATAAAAACGCCTAAAAAGAAAGCCAAACAAATATAGTGTAAATGTAAGAATAGGACAGAGATGCGGGAAAGACTGGCAATAAAATAAATACAAAAGATAACATATAATAACAGTTTTAAAGCTTATGTGAAGTAACGTCAATCTGAGATTGCCTGGATGTGAAGATGATAGGTGCAAGGTGCATGCATCCCCAACAATATCTATGTACCACTAATATAAATAATGGAAGCGGAAATGTATAGGGTACAAAGACATGCCTATCCAGGAGGGGATGAGTAACAATCTAACGAACTTGGATCGGATATGGATGGTTCAGGCCTATGGGAAAAGCCTCAGAGCCGCTTCCTTGAGGAGCCGCGGGTGACTCATGGGTTACGTCGCTGACCATATTCCGCCCAAGACCACCGTTATTTCGCCAAAGTCTCCTCCACTGAGGTTTATGGACACTCCAGTCTGTGAGACGTTCCCCATCGTCTCCTCCAACTGGACCTGTAAAACCTGCACCATCGCAAATGAAACACCCAGGCTTGCCAAATTGTGAAAGTGATAGGTGCAAAATGCATGTATCCCCTGACAATCTAATCTATCTCCTGACCCCTAACCCTAACCCTAACCCTAACCCTAACCCTAGCCCTAACCCTAACCCTAACCCTAACCCTAACCCTAACCCTAACCCTAACCCTAACCCTAACCCTAACCCCTAACCCTAACCCTAACCCTAACCCTAACCCTAACCTAACCCTAACCCTAACCCTAACCCTAACAGAAATGGCAATAAAAAGGGAAGGAATGCAAAGGCAGGACTTAGGGGCTAACCTGTTAGCAGCTGCAACTGAGTAGGACAACAAAGCCAGGATAGGGCTAGCTACAAGGCTTAAGAACCGTTTATGGAGTAAAACATAAGTAGGTTACCTCAAAATACTAAACGAAAGAAGGAAAAGGCACTAAGAATCTAATAAATTAAAGAATAATCGTGATAAATTTATTATGATAAAAAGAACAAGAATAATAATACATAGGAAGCTAAAATAGCAGGGCTAGGCTAACTTAACCGTGTACCTAAACAAGGATGTCAAATAGAGATAACAGTACCCCTCGAACAATATAGAGATATAGAAAGCAGCGAGTATACCACATGATACTATACAAAGTTGAATTTAAAAAGTAGGGACAGGGGACAATAATTAATGTAACACCAATGCAATAGAATTGACCCGGAAGTAGTTACAACGACCACTGTGTCTGCTGAACACTTAAATACAGTTACAATTCCATTATAAACTACAAAATGAACGCTCACGATGGGGGAATATCTGGCAATGACCTATGGGCGATAATGAAGGTGTAAATAGAGATCCTTAACAAATGTAGAAACTACTTAATATATGAAGAGCGCTCCTACTAAGAGTGAATGAATAGAACAGATGCATTATGGGTAATAATAAAAACGCCTAAAAAGAAAGCCAAACAAATATAGTGTAAATGTAAGAATAGGACAGAGATGCGGGAAAGACTGGCAATAAAATAAATACAAAAGATAACATATAATAACAGTTTTAAAGCTTATGTGAAGTAACGTCAATCTGAGATTGCCTGGATGTGAAGATGATAGGTGCAAGGTGCATGCATCCCCAACAATATCTATGTACCACTAATATAAATAATGGAAGCGGAAATGTATAGGGTACAAAGACATGCCTATCCAGGAGGGGATGAGTAACAATCTAACGAACTTGGATCGGATATGGATGGTTCAGGCCTATGGGAAAAGCCTCAGAGCCGCTTCCTTGAGGAGCCGCGGGTGACTCATGGGTTACGTCACTGACCATATTCCGCCCAAGACCACCATTATTTCGCCAAAGTCTCCTCCACTGAGGTTTATGGACACTCCAGTCTGTGAGACGTTCCCCATCGTCTCCTCCAACTGGACCTGTAAAACCTGCACCATCGCAAATGAAACACCCAGGCTTGCCAAATTGTGAAAGTGATAGGTGCAAAATGCATGTATCCCCTGACAATCTAATCTATCTCCTGACCCCTAACCCTAACCCTAACCCTAACCCTAACCCTAACCCTAACCTAACCCTAACCCTAACCCTAACCCTAACCCTAACCCTAACCCTAACCCTAAAGGAAATGGCAATAAAAAGGGAAGGAATGCAAAGGCAGGACTTAGGGGCTAACCTGTTAGCAGCTGCAACTGAGTAGGACAACAAATTCAGGATAGGGCTAGCTACAAGGCTTAAGAACCGTTTATGGAGTAAAACATAAGTAGGTTACCTCAAAATACTAAACGAAAGAAGGAAAAGGCACTAAGAATCTAATAAATTAAAGAATAATCGTGATAAATTTATTATGATAAAAAGAACAAGAATAATAATACATAGGAAGCTAAAATAGCAGGGCTAGGCTAACTTAACCGTGTACCTAAACAAGGATGTCAAATAGAGATAACAGTACCCCTCGAACAATATAGAGATATAGAAAGCAGCGAGTATACCACATGATACTATACAAAGTTGAATTTAAAAAGTAGGGACAGGGGACAATAATTAATGTAACACCAATGCAATAGAATTGACCCGGAAGTAGTTACAACGACCACTGTGTCTGCTGAACACTTAAATACAGTTACAAATCCATTATAAACTACAAAATGAACGCTCACGATGGGGGAATATCTGGCAATGACCTATGGGCGATAATGAAGGTGTAAATAGAGATCCTTAACAAATGTAGAAACTACTTAATATATGAAGAGCGCTCCTACTAAGAGTGAATGAATAGAACAGATGCATTATGGGTAATAATAAAAACGCCTAAAAAGAAAGCCAAACAAATATAGTGTAAATGTAAGAATAGGACAGAGATGCGGGAAAGACTGGCAATAAAATAAATACAAAAGATAACAAATAATAACAGTTTTAAAGCTTATGTGAAGTAACGTCAATCTGAGATTGCCTGGATGTGAAGATGATAGGTGCAAGGTGCATGCATCCCCAACAATATCTATGGACCACTAATATAAATAATGGAAGCGGAAATGTATAGGGTACAAAGACATGCCTATCCAGGAGGGGATGAGTAACAATCTAACGAACTTGGATCGGATATGGATGGTTCAGGCCTATGGGAAAAGCCTCAGAGCCGCTTCCTTGAGGAGCCGCGGGTGACTCATGGGTTACGTCACTGACCATATTCCGCCCAAGACCACCGTTATTTCGCCAAAGTCTCCTCCACTGAGGTTTATGGACACTCCAGTCTGTGAGACGTTCCCCATCGTCTCCTCCAACTGGACCTGTAAAACCTGCACCATCGCAAATGAAACACCCAGGCTTGCCGGGTTGTGAAAGTGATAGGTGCAAAATGCATGTATCCCCTGACAATCTAATCTATCTCCTGACCCCTAACCCTAACCCTAACCCTAACCCTAACCCTAACCCTAACCCTAACCCTAACCCTAACCCCTAACCCTAACCCTAACCCTAACCCTAACCTAACCCTAACCCTAACCCTAACCCTAACCCTAACCCTAACCCCAACCCTAACCCTAAAGGAAATGGCAATAAAAAGGGAAGGAATGCAAAGGCAGGACTTAGGGGCTAACCTGTTAGCAGCTGCAACTGAGTAGGACAACAAATTCAGGATAGGGCTAGCTACAAGGCTTAAGAACCGTTTATGGAGTAAAACATAAGTAGGTTACCTCAAAATACTAAACGAAAGAAGGAAAAGGCACTAAGAATCTAATAAATTAAAGAATAATCGTGATAAATTTATTATGATAAAAAGAACAAGAATAATAATACATAGGAAGCTAAAATAGCAGGGCTAGGCTAACTTAACCGTGTACCTAAACAAGGATGTCAAATAGAGATAACAGTACCCCTCGAACAATATAGAGATATAGAAAGCAGCGAGTATACCACATGATACTATACAAAGTTGAATTTAAAAAGTAGGGACAGGGGACAATAATTAATGTAACACCAATGCAATAGAATTGACCCGGAAGTAGTTACAACGACCACTGTGTCTGCTGAACACTTAAATACAGTTACAAATCCATTATAAACTACAAAATGAACGCTCACGATGGGGGAATATCTGGCAATGACCTATGGGCGATAATGAAGGTGTAAATAGAGATCCTTAACAAATGTAGAAACTACTTAATATATGAAGAGCGCTCCTACTAAGAGTGAATGAATAGAACAGATGCATTATGGGTAATAATAAAAACGCCTAAAAAGAAAGCCAAACAAATATAGTGTAAATGTAAGAATAGGACAGAGATGCGGGAAAGACTGGCAATAAAATAAATACAAAAGATAACAAATAATAA